>NC_072785.1:23851605-24116055 GCF_022539595.1 Amphiprion ocellaris | reverse complement strand
CGAGGCTCTCAGAGTGAAGCTGATTTCACAGGAGAAGCTGGTTTTGCTGCAGGAGGAGCTGAACGTCATCCAGCAGGTTTTAGCTTGATTTCAGGACGACTGCAGCAGCACCAAGAAGCTGCTCAGCAGGAAGGTTTGTTAAATCTTATCCACACTTCACAGCTGCATGAACATCTGCTAACATGAAGATGAGCTACTGATGGCTGCTGGGGTCAATAGAGTTTGTAAATATGCTGCTAAAAAGTGAGCATCAAATCTGGAACTGGAACTGCCACAGACTTCATGATTCATGTGAAGCGCTGCAGTGAAGTGAGTGACCACATTTTAAATTCCTGTAACACCAGAAGCTAGGAGGAAAAGACAGTGAATCTACCAAGTGCTGCCTGGACATATTCACTAAATGATTCTTTCTCCCAGACGGAGGAGCTCCAGGTGGTCCGGCATCAGTCTGCTCAGGAGGCTCGCAGCAGAAAGGAGCTGGACAGTTATCGAGTGCAGAGTCTGGAACAGATGAGGGCCGACATGGACGACAGAGACAGAAAGCTGAGGACGCTCAGCGAACAGCTGGACCGAGGCAGCAGGATGAACCGGCTGCAGAGGCAACGCAGCGCCAAGGAGATCCAGCAGGTCTGCACAGTAGCTTCAGCATGATTGTTTGAGGCATGCATCAACTGCACACTCCAAATGCACCTCCAGAGCCTGTACTGCATCTCCAAAATTCATCATTTCATGAGCTGCAAAAAAAAAAAAAAAAAAAAAAGGCAGATAATCCAATGTACATCATCTAGTTCCATGTATCTGATTCTGTGGCTCTAATGAGGTCTGCTACTAGTAAGTGGTGTGGAAATACAGATTCTATGGTTGGGTAAGGCCACTTTTTTAAGTTTTCCTCACACTTATTCTGATCACTGAACATGTGGATTAACCAGGCAAAAACAAAATGACACTACACTAGCAGACATCCAGGATAAATGCATGAAAAACGTATCAAATATGAGAAAAGATGTCTTCCCTGATAGACTTACCTTCACCATATCTCCACAACAGCCACCAGATGTAGCCTTTTCTTAAGGTGATTTTATTCCTCCAGCTGCACCCCTGTCACTGTTAAAAGGTCTGGTGAGCAGATAAATAACAAATACAAAAACAAGATTCAAACTGGTAAACAGTCTTAATGCAAATCTTCAGGAAGAACAAGGCTTGACAGCTTTTCTCAGTCTGTTTTAGGATTATATCGCTATACAAACATCAATAGAAAAATATGGTGGCTTTGAAACTGGTTGCAGGAAACAAGATAAAAAAAAACAAAGATGACTAGTGTTCCCTTCACTGAGAATCTACATCCCATAAATCTGTGCTCACCAAGGGAAGGAAAGGGTTTACATGCTCTCTAAAAACTTCCATCTTTGAAAGCCAAAAGGACCATGAAATGTCATTTTTTGAATGCGGCTGTTTAAAATAAATAAATAATGGAGTAAAATGCAGCCCACAAATATTCAGGAAGCCACTTTTACGCTTTTGAAAATTAAAAAAAAATAATCTAAAAGGTGTTGTTTTACTCGCCAACTTTCAAGCACCGAAAAGCCAATAAGCTCTATAAGGTCATTAAATAGCACTTTCCACAGCTTTCAGTGTCAACCAGGACAGCGTAAAAAACAATGTTTTAGGAATTTTGATGGTTAAAAAAGTGCTTTTTTTTCTTCTCCTGCTTTTGATGGTGTAAAAACTACAGTTTTAATTTAAACTGCATGCAAACAGAGGTGTTTTATGGCACTTTTGGCAATGCTCCACATGATCTTCCACAAATTGTGACACATTTTCTAGAAATTATTTAACATTTCTCACGGCTTCCTTCTCCCTTTTTCGCTTTCTATGTGTTTTTGAAAATCCACTTCGCTATAGAAAACAATAAGGAGCTAGCATAGCAGAAATTTCAAGTTTTGAAGAGGATTTGGATCATGGATAACCTCAGGACGACTGAAAATCTACACATTTTAGGCTGATGTTCACCATTTAAGTTTAGTGTGCTAACATGCTAATGTTTGCTAATTAGCTCTCAACACAAAGTAGAGATTTGACAGCTGAGGCTCATGGGAATGCCATTAGTTAAGCAGGTATGTAAATAAACATGTAAATAAATGCCAAATTTCAAAGATAATCCATCCAGACGTTTCATTTTAAGCTCCAAGTGTCGAGGACAAGATTCAGCCTCTAGGGATTCTGAATACTTTCACATGATCCACCTCGTGTGTCTAAAAACGTTAAAATGAAACGACTAAATTTTATGGTGAACAGATAAAAATCTGCCTTTTTGTGGGTCCAGGTGAAGGGTCAGCTACAACACGAGCGCAGCCTCAAACAGGAAGCCTTTCAACAAGTGGACAATCTGCAGAACCAGGTGAACGACATGGAAGCAGCTTTCTCCAGAGGCACCTCAACAACAGGTTGCAGAAAAACTTTATGATACAAAAACTGTCCTGTGAGAGTTTGTCCATTTGCTCCACATATTCTTGACATCTCACTCCTCTTTCTATCTGTTCTATTGCAGGCCAAAGCAGGACTTATTACACGCTGTCAGTCAGCAGATTGAGCACTAGAAGTCCCTCAGCAGGTACCGAACCCAACCCAGAACCACAGCGAAAATCACATCTGGCGAGCTGCTCATGCGATTCAGGAGTGAAATTAAAGCCATCAGTTTATCCAGACACACATAACTTTTTGGGAAACTCCATTACAGATTGTATTTTTACCTGGCGGCGGAGCTCAATCTCCGTTCTATTTCTGTCTCAGGTCAACAGCAGCAGCTTGGCAGCCAAACAAACTACACCACACTGCAGGACTTTACCACAGAGCCAAGGCACCGGAGAGCAGGAACAGCCAGGAGCCGCTCCAGCACAAGAATAGACAGACCGAAGGCGGTGAGCGAGACCTGCTAACATTTAAACTCATCAGAGGGAGAAGAGGGCAGCACATGCTTAAAATACACCTCCTACCGTCTCTACATCTTGATTAATCCCTAACTTATAAAACAGCAGCTGACAAAACAGCTGTTTTGCTGTTTTCGAGCCATAAGAAGCACCTCTAAATTCTGACCATATAGCATCGCTTTACTGTATATTTGACCTCAGATGCACCCAACACTTCAGATAAATATTAAGCAGAAAACCCTAAATATTCACAATAAAAATAACTAATAATTGTAAGCCACATGTAACATATTTTTCATTTTTATCCCAGTAATACAATGAGGTCAGCTTCAGTTTGTCTTTCAGGATCCGTCTCGGCTGCGTCTCCTGACTGCTGATGCGTTGCTACCAGACCTGTGAGGTAAGTTTCGTGCTGTTTTGTAAAGCAACACTGACTTGTTTAGCGAGCACGCCTGCTGTCTGACACGTCCTGAGCTTTCTGTTCTGGCTTCTGAATGCTGATTTTCAGGAGAGTGTGAAGAGAATTTCCTAAATGTGAACATCTAAGAAGCTTCTGATCATTTTCATTCAACAAGGCATTTTATTGTCCAGTAAATTCACAGTATTTCAGAGCGTGTATCGTCCTTTAAACATGCAGCATCGTAACGTTGCTTTGTACTTTATGTCAGACTCAATTATTCAGTTTTACACTGAATAATTTCTATCAGTTGAACGTTACAGCAGTGTATTGTGGCCACAATAGAAAAAGAAACTTGTTAAAAGATGTTTTTAACAATATAATGACATCCAAACTTATAACAAGAAACTTTTTTTGTGTAGCAATATCATTTATCTTTAATCTGATAACTTTTATTGTAATATCACACAGCATGGATAAATTGACTAAAATTGCTCATTTACATGATTTAATTAGGTTCTCCTTAATGCTTGGGTTAAACAGATTCTGCTGTTATTATATTGGATGATATCATGATAAGTCTTGTATCCATGGAGGATTCAGTGCCCATCCAGAGAATCAGTACAACCGGATGCATATTAAAATTCTTCTTTGTACATGCATGCTTAGCAAAATATCGTCCATCATAATCAATAAAAGCAGAATGTAGCCAAGTTTAAACCCAAACACAAAGGAAAACCTCATAAAATATTCCATTCTCTGTGTCATTATATTAAAGTTCTCATATTGGAACAAAATAAATGTTAAATGGTATAACAAAAAAGTTTCTTGTTATAAGTTTGTATATCATAATAATGAGAAAAACATGTTATTGCCATACTCCTCAATTTATGTGTTCTCTGCGAACATTTCCTGATTTAAAGTTTTATGCTAAAACTGTATAATTTGTACCATCAAACTGCAAAAAAATGATGTATTTTTCTTGTTCCAGTGTGGCAGCAGTATCCTTGAGTACAAAATAACATGGCAATATTCAATTTTATATACAGATCACCCTAAAGGTCATGGCAATCATTTTTTGATGAATACTTTCAACATTTCCTCACAATATCCTTTACATTTATCACTTAGTATTCGCTTCTAAAGGCTGATTACCGACAGAATCCAGCTGCTGGTTGGGAATCTGTCTGGATGTGAGGTCATTGTATGAAACTTTGACTGCTGCTCAACCTGTGGTGCTGCGGACGTGTCCAGCTGTTAATGTTTGAACCTGCTTCTAGGACAGATGTGTTTATTTATTCATCAGGAGTTCAGGAATGCAGCAGCTTTGGTGCAACTAAGGACAGAAATCTGTGCTACCAGAAACTGAATTTGAAAGATTTATATCTGAATTTGCATTGCTCAATTTAAGTAATTTGAATTGAAATGGTACGCCAATAAACTTGACAAATGTGTCACAGTCATACAATTGTGAATACAGAGAGAGTCTCTGCAGTCTTAGCTGTAGCATTATTATAATCACAGCTGGGATTTATTAGTTTTTTAAGGTTGTAACACTGATTACATGCAGCACTAGTGTTAGTTTTGCTGACTGAGTGTTCCATTGAAGCTGCTTTATTCCTCAACTCCTAAATAAACAAACATTTGTCAGAGGAGCTGTGCAGGTTCAGACAGCAACAGCTGGACACATCCACAACGCACAGATGGACCTACAGCAGCTGAAGTCTGGTCAGCAACCACATATCCAGACACAACTTTACATTTACAGCCAGACAGAGCAGCTGTTCTCACAGCCAGCAGCTGGATGCTGTCTGAGATTTGACTTTTAAAAGGAATGATGTGCAATAAATGCATCATATAAAGGATGACATCATCTCTGCTTTTGCCTACAGTGGTGGTGTGTTAGAACTGGACCAACAGTAATACAAAGGAGGTAGAGCAAACGTTATTCCTCAAAATATCCTTACCATGACCTTTAGGTTGCTCCATATTTATAAAACACTCATGTATTGACAAAATTTTAACAGTTTTCTCCCTCACCTTATTTCTGCAAATTCCACTGAGTACATTTCTTTAATGGGGCTGCACAGTGGCGTAGTGGTTAGCACTTTGGCCTTGCAGCAAGAAGGTCCCTGGTTCGCGTCCCGACTTTCCCGGGATCTTTCTGCATGGAGTTTGCATGTTCTCCCTGTGCATGCGTGGGTTTTCTCCGGGTACTCCGGCTTCCTCCCACAGTCCAAAAATATGCTGAGGTTAATTGATTATTCTAAATTGCCCGTAGGTGTGAATGTGAGAGTGCTTGTTTGTCTTTGTATGTAGCCCTGCGACAGACTGGTGACCTGTCTAGGGTGTCCCCTGCCTTCGCCCGAGTCAGCTGGGATAGGCTCCAGCCCTCCCCGCGACCCTAGTGAGGATTAAGCGGTGTATAGATGATGGATGGATGGACATTTCTTTAATGGTAAATGGAAAAAATGGAAAATGGTAAACATCAGATGTAAATATATAAAATGAATACTAAAGTAAGACTGAAAAATGACTTACTTTGTGTGTATAGTAGCAGCTTTATCAGTTCAGATTTATGTCCTCAGCTCTCCAGCCTACACTCAGTTCTCCTGCGGCAGCCCGGTGGTGTATAAGTAGGAGACGGTTCCTGCCTGGATCTGAAACGTTTGTCCCTGGATGTGGTGGCTGGAGATCTGCTCGCTGGTCTGGCTGATGGAGATGGGCTGGCTGCTCTGGCTGCTGATGTGAATGGCCTGACTGTGCTGTTCTCTGGTCTCCAGCTGCTGGATGGGCTGATGCATCACCTGCAGCTGCTGGACGGGACGCTGTGATATCTGAAGGGGCTGCGGAGGACCGTGGTGGGCCTGCAGATGCTCCATCGCCTCCTTACTCAGCGTGATGACGTGCATCTGCTCCGGCTGGTGTGACATCTGGCCCTGCAGCACGCCCATGGAGTGAATCTGAGGCGTCTGGTCCACCACGTCACCCTGAGCGACCAGCGCCACGTTGGGCTGGGGGAGGAGGGTGAGTCTGGAGTGGGTCGACTGCGCCGCTTCCCCGTCCGTGCCGATGAGGCTGATCTCCTGGTCCTGACCCGGCACGAAGTTGATGTTGTCCACGTCGCCCGTCACCACCAGCTGGATCTCCTGCTCGGAGCTGGACGGCAGCTGGTACTGCTGCAGCTGCAGGATGTTACGGACTTCCTCCCGCGGTGCCGCCGAGGCGTCCGCTGCATCCGACGAGGCCTCGGCTGTAGCGGCCCGCTCCTTGTTGTGGGATTTGGTGTGTGTTTTCAGATTGTCCAGGCGTGTGAATGAAAGGCTGCAGAAAGAGCAAGTGAAGGGTTTCTTCCCTGAGTGTGAGGCAACATGTCGCCGTCTAGCGCTGGGGTCTGAGAAGGACTTGTTGCAGATGTTGCAGTCATACGGCTTCTCCCCTCTGCACAAAGAGATTTTGAAGTGGTTATTAAACAATGTTTTTATATAAGCCAAGGACTCATGACTGCTGTACTTGTATTTAATACTGAACCCACATGGAATAATCTCATGGCTCTGCAGTTCAGTTAAGCATCTTTCTGTTTTTTTTCTTGATTTTTAATGCCCCGAGCTTCACTATTAGCGTAGGTCTTGGCTACAGCAGGCAGTGATTTCCACCAATAAAGCTCTAAAAATGCAGTAACTAATCACCACCATGCAGCTAACTTTAACTTTTTTCAAACATGGAATACATAACATTGTTGGATTCATCAGTCTGTTAAAGCGACGGCGTTCTGTCAACTTAGCTGGAGGTCCCTTTTCTTTTAATGCTCTTCACAGCCCCCCATGAAAGGGAAACATGTAAGATTAGACAGTACATCGTGATATATAACATATAATAATACACAAATAAACAACATTAAAACAAGTGATTTAAATGTACCTTAAAGGCTGTCAAGTGCACAGTGAATTCTGCTGTTAGATCCTGTCTCCATGTTGGGGATAATTTACAGGTAATTAATTAAAGTTACCAGCGTTGTTCCTCCACATGCATAAATAGACAGAAGCTCATAATGAACCTGATGCTGCAGATATTTAACAAACCCAACAGGAAAAACTTCTACAAACTGCTTTGAGCAACTAACTTTAGCTCCTGTTCATTTTTTAAAAAATTTTCCCTGTTAAAAATCTGTCTTCATCTATGTAAAGGCTTTATTTTTATGGACGTTTCAGTTTGTAAAAGATGTAATAACTATAGAACAAAGTGAATAAAAACTGTGTCTGATCTGATGTTTATGGTCCAACACTGGTGCTGAAATGTGGTAAAAGCTTATTAAATGTTAATTTTTATTATTAACGTTAGTGTTTCAGTTTTAAACTTGCATTGCATATACAGGTTTTATCTCTCACCTGTGTATTCTGATGTGAGTCTGCAGTGTGCTCTTGGCTGTGAAACATTTTCCACAGATCTCACACGTGAAGGGCTTCTCTCCTGTGAAAACATTATTGTCATCAGTGCAACTAGATATTGTTCAGATTATTTACGCTGTAATATTAGTGTTAATCGCTGAAAAATGCTGTTTCATTTTACCTGTATGAGTTCTCAGGTGCTTTTTCAGTTGAGCTGCGTCCATAAACTTGTGATGACACTGGGCACATTCTGGTAATGATTTACCTGGAGTTAAAATAAATAATAAAGAATACATTATTTAACCTTTCAGAGTGATTTAATTGAATTGTCTGCTCTTGCAGTGTTTTGTTTCTTACCTGTGTGAACTCTGTAATGGCTTTTAAGTTGAGTCTTCTGAGTAAAAGTCTTTCCACATTTATCACAGTTGAAGGATTTCTCTCCTAAAGAAACAAAAAATAGAAATAATTTATAGCAGAGATTGAAATACTGACAGACGAAAGACTTTGATGATTAATGGGAATAAATGTTAACACTCTGAAAATCAATATTCATTCAACAAAATAAAATCTAATATTATCAATGTAGAATAACCATTCCAGACTTCTTAAACATTATTAATTAGAGAAAGGTAATTATTAGGAAATATGTTTTCCTGCTAATGCAAATATTGCCTGGTATTTAGCTGAATGTCACAATAACACCCAAAAAAAAAACCCCAAAATAAAAATATTTTTAATATGAAATATGCAAGCAGAAAAAAAAAAAAAAAAAATAGTTATTTGGGGTGAATTTCCATAACTGATTGAGCAGGTATGACAACTTGTACCACAAACTGGTTCTCCAAATATAACAAAAAAATGTTTTTATAATAAGGGCATATTCTTCGCTTCCTTTAGAAACAGTGAACTTTTAGCTTACAGTGGGCTGACAGGTTTAAAAATTAATGTATCTCTCAAAGTATTTGATATGTCAAACAAAAATTTCATGGACATCAATTTAAATATTCTTAGTTTATGACAAAAAAAAGTATCCTGTAAATCAGAGCAAGTTCAGCAGAAAGCCACTGATGATTACCTATATATTTATAGGTTTGTAAGTAAAACTGCTGAGTCACTAATCATCAAATTAATTGCAGATCAACCAATATACAGCCTAAGTGTCAATTAAAACAAGATTTACCTATTTCCAAGTTTAACTACAATTTATAGTGGTTCAAAGACAAAGAAAATCTATGTTTTGTTGTTTGTTGTTCTAGGAAATTGAGATAATTCTGTTTTATGAGTTTGTAGGCAAATTAATCCACATTAGTGCTTGATTATAAAATATTTATGTTTTGTGTGAGAAGTTTTCAACAGTAAACTGCTGCTGACAAGTATTAATGGTGAGATTAGACATTTCTGCTATACTTGGATTAATAATACAACTTTAAAATGGTTTAAGACACTTAAAAGTTAGTGGAAGTCAAGCTAAAAAGACATTTTCCCCTCAAAATGAATTAACCATTTTGCAGCAGATTACTTACTTGAGTAAAAATAACATTACTGCACTGTAAAATTACACCAAAACAATTGAAATTCCTGCATTTCCACTCTAACTTCACTTGAAAAAGTTTGGCAACAAGATGTAGATTAGGTATAAAATGTACTCACTGTACAGAGTGGTACTACTAGAAAGGAGCAGTATAATCTAGTATTTTGTCAAAATTGAGATAATTCTAACATTTTTATGAACCTGTTTCATTCCAATAGCTGTAGGAACACTTTCCTCATTTCCCATTCATTAGTACCAAATTATGCAAAACTTTCTTGGTAGTTCTTCTTTAAAAAGCAGCTTTGTTTTGGAGATATTAGCTGGGAGCAAACAAACATGATAAACCCAGCGGTAACTTCCTACCTTCATGGAGGTTCATGTGCTCCTGCAGGGAGTGTTTGGTGGACAGAGCTTTGGAGCAGATGCTGCAGACAAACGGCTTTTCTCCAGTGTGCGTTCGCTGATGAGCCAGCAGAGTGTGTTTCTGGGTGAAACACTTCCCACAAACCAGGCACTGGAAAGGCTTCTCTCCTGGGGGAAGAAAGACGGAAAGTGAAGTGATTAGATATGAGGAATAAAACAGACATTGTTGATTTGATTTGGTTTCTCATAACAGAATCAGTCCTCTGTGATGGATGTTTATGTTTGTTAATTAAACCCTTGTCTGTCATCATAAGACATATTTACTATTTTTGAACAATCTAAAAATATTACATTAATTGTAGATATGAGTGAATTTACTTTTTTGGAAATTATCAAAAGAATGGTAAAAACTATAAATTAGAATCAGAATCAGAATGAGTTTTATTGCCATTGTTCATGAGGTTCACAAACGAGGAATTTGACTCGGTGCAATGCTGCTACATTAAACATTTAACAAATAGTAGAGATAAAAATAAAGATAAAGATAAATACTATAATAAAAGCTAACATCTACTATGATAAAAACTAACATCTAAGTACACTGTACAACAAAAAAGTGACTAAGTGAATAAAGTGACCAGTAGCAGCAGGTGGTGGGGGCCACCACGTAGTGCAAATACTGCAGTGCAAAAACAGTGGTAATTGTTGATGAGTCGGTGTTGAGCTGCTGAACATAGGCACATGTGTGTGTGAGGTAGAGTCATCTAGTGTTCATCAGTCTGATGGCAGAGGGGAAGAAGCTGTTCATGTAGCGGGAGGTTCTGGTCCGGATGGACCTTAGTCTCCTGCCTGAGGGGAGGAGGGTGAACAGTCTGTGTCCAGGGTGAGAGGGGTCGGCAATGATCCGACCTGCACGCCTCCGGGTCCTCGAGACGTACAGATCCTGCATAGATGGAAGTCTGCAGCCGATCACCTTCTCAGCAGTGCGCACAATGCGCTGCAGCCTGAATCTGTCCCTGACGGTGGCTCCAGCGTACCACACAGTGATGGAGGAGGTGAGGTGAGGATGGACTCGATTAATTAAGACCAATTTGTGATAAAATTCCCCTTTAATCTCTTGTACATACCTTATATTATATCTCACATAAGTCAATTCACAGTTTATACAACATCTTTGAAACAGACTAGACCCAAAATGCTTCTAATAGAAAACTAAGATTGTTAAAAAATTATCGGACAAATTTAAGACTACAATATTATTATACGTAAATATACCTGAAATACTTAAATATTAAGTATGTGATCCTACAGTCTTATATATTATATAAATATACTTGACTAATTTAAATATTAAGGCTATGTATCTGCATGATTAAATATTATATAAATAAAATATACCTGCATAATTTAAATATCAAACCTATGATCACACATTATCATCTAGTATATAAATATACATGACGTATTAATATATTACGTGTATGATCCTGCAATATTATATACAATATAAATATACCTGACTAACTTAAATAATAAGCTTATGATCCCACAATATCATATATTATATAAATATCCTTTACTAACTTAAATGTTAAGGCTGTAATCCAACAGTATTTATAGAAATATACCTGACAAATTAAAATATCAAGATTATGATCCTGCAGTATCATACAATGTACATATACCTGATTGATTTAAATATAAATGCTATAATCTAACAGTATTGTATGGAAATATACTTGACTAATTTAAATATTAAGACAACAATGCTACATTATTATACATTATATGAATATATCTAACTGAAATATTAAAGTTATGATCCTACAGTATTATTTATTATAGAAAAATACCTGGGTAATTTAAAAATTAAAGCTATGATCATCCAGTATCACATATTATATAAATATACTTGACAAACTAAAATATTAGGGTCATGATCCTTCAATAATGTTTATTACTAACTAAATTAAATATAAAAATACCCGAAAAAAGCTCCTTCACTATTATTTATCATATAAATATATCGGACTAATTTAAATATTAATATTATGATCCTATTGTATCAAATATTATGCAAATATTCCTGGCTAATTTAAATATTAAGGCTAGGATGTTACATTATTTTATATAAATATAATTGTCTAATTTAAATATTACACCTGTAATTATTCAGCATCATCTACTATATAAATATACCAGATTAATTTAAATATCAAGCAACATTCCTACAGTATCATATATTATAAATATACCTGATTATTTTAAATACTAAGCAACATTCCTACAGTATTATATAATAAATAAATATACTTCACTGACTTAAATATTAAGACTTGCATCCCACAGTATTATATATTATGTAAATATACCTGAACAATTTGAATATTAAGGTTCTGATGCGATACTATCATACATTATGTAATATATTTGACAAACATAAATATTATATAAAGATTAGCCATAGTATTTTATATAAATACTACTAATTTTATTTAAATATATCTAATTAACTGAAATATTAAGGTCATAATTCTGCGCTATGTTAATATACCCAATTAATTTAAATATTAAGGTGATACTACAGTATTATATAATAAGTACATACTGCACATTGGACTAACTTAAATACTAAGGCTGTGATGCTATAGTATCATACAGTATATTATATAAACATACTTGACTAACTAAAATCATGGTCCTACAACATTATTTATTACACAAGTGTATGTGACTGAGGATTACCTGTGTGAGACCTTTGGTGAATCTTCAGGAACAGGGGGTTTTTGAACACTTTTCCACAGTCCTCACATCGTGCCTCAGTGTTGGGGTATTTCCTCTTTCTGCCCCTCTTTCCAGGCTCTTTACTTCCTGCTGCGTCGCTGCCCACCTTGAAGCCCTCGTATTTAACCGGTGGCCTGACTCTGCGTTTGCTCTGGCGGCTCCGATGTGCTCTGGGGTCGTAATCTGCATCATCTTTAGGTTGGGACTCCACATCATCTCCAGCCTGAACGTCCTCTGAGCTCTCACATGGTGCAACTTTACTTTCCTGCTCTGTTCCAGGAGCACCTATGCTCTTCTTCGGTCGCCCTCTTTTGCTTTTCATCAGATCTGCTGCCTCAGCTTTGTCTGCTTTAACGTTGTCACCATTGACCTCTGCTGCAGAGCGTGTGAGCTCAGTGAGGACTTTGACGAGGTCGCTGACCTCCATGAGGTGAGCCGTGGCCAGGAGCTGCTCGGTGGCGGCCTCCTCCACGGAAACCTGAGCGCTGTAGATGAACTCCAGCACCGCAGCAAACATCTTGGCCGCCATGCCGTCCAGCCGGTAGGTGGACTGACAGATCTGATCTTCTGCCGTCAACATGAGGGAGAAGTACTCGCTGCTCGCTGCCAGCAGGGCTTTGTGTGCCTTGAAGTGCACGTCCTCCACGACCAGAGTGATGTCGCACAGCAGCTCCCTTCTCCTGAGCTTGTCGAATTTGCTCAGGATGCTCTGTTTGTGTGAATCTGAACGAAAAGCCACGAGAGAGGAGGCTGGAGTCGATGCTTTCTGAGACATCTTCCTCTCCAAAACAACCACATCTGTACCTGAAAGTAATAAAAAAAAAAAAGAATCTGTCAAAACAAGACAACAGTGCAGGAGCCTCATTTAAAGCAGCAGAGGTACAGTGTTTGCTTGAATTTTACCAACTTTATCCAAGTAACTTTGCTTTTCCTGCCTACTCGGTGCTACAATTCTACTTTTTCATTTAGCAGATGCTTTTATCCGAAGCAACCTACATGTGAGAGCAGACACAAATGATCAAGGGCAAGTAACTATATTTATTTATCAATCTACCCTGTTATTTTCGTAATGAATT
The DNA here is from genome assembly GCF_022539595.1 of Amphiprion ocellaris. Classification (NCBI taxonomy): domain Eukaryota; kingdom Metazoa; phylum Chordata; class Actinopteri; family Pomacentridae; genus Amphiprion; species Amphiprion ocellaris. The sequence goes on along the minus strand of NC_072785.1, from coordinate 24,102,589 downwards.
AGTCTGTTAAAATGGTACAAAAAAAACCTGCTGAAATAAAGCTCTGTCAAAAGTATATACAGTGGGTACGGAAAGTATTCAGACCCCTTTAAATTTTTCACTCTGTTTCATTGCAGCCATTTGCTAAAATCAAAAAAGTTCATTTTATTTCTCATTAATGTACACTCAGCACCCTATCTTGACAGAAAAAAACAGAAATGCAGAAATTTTTGCAAATTTATTAAAAAAGAAAAACTGAAATATCACACAGTCATAAGTATTCAGACCCTTTGCTCAGTATTGAGTAGAAGCACCCTTTTGAGCTAGTACAGCCATGAGTCTTCTTGGGAATGATGCAACAAGTTTTTCACACCTGGATTTGGGGATCCTCTGCCATTCTTCCTTGCAGATCCTCTCCAGTTCTGTCAGGTTGGATGGTGAACGTTGGTGGACAGCCATTTTCAGATCTCTCCAGAGATGCTCAATTGGGTTTAGGTCAGGGCTCTGGCTGGGCCAGTTAAGAATGGTCACAGAGTTGTTCCGAAGCCACTCCTTTGTTATTTTAGCTGTGTGCTTAGGGTCATTGTCTTGTTGGAAGGTGAACCTTCAGCCCAGTCTGAGGTCCAGAGCACTCTGGAAGAGGTTTTCTTCCAGGATATCTCTGTACTTGACCACATTCATCTTTCCTTCAATTGCAACCAGTCGTCCTGTCCCTGCAGCTGAAAAACACTCCCATAGCATGATGCTGCCACCACCATGTTTCACTGTTGGGATGGTATTGGGCAGGTGATGAGCAGTGCCTGGTTTTCTCCACACATACCGCTTAGAATTAACGCCAAAAAGTTCAATCTTGGCCTCATCAGACCAGAGAATCTTATTTCTCATAGTCTGGGAGTCCTTCATGTATTTTTTGGCAAACTCTATGCAGGCTTTCATATGTCTTGCACTGAGGAGAGGCTTCCGTCGGGCCACTCTGCCATAAAGGCCCGACTGGTGGAGGGCTGCAGTGATAGTTGACTTTGTGGAACTTTCTCCCATCTCCCTGCTGCATCTCTGGAGCTCAGCCACGGTGATCTTTGGGTTCTTCTTTACCTCTCTCACCAAGGCTCTTCTCCCACGATTGCTCAGTTTGGCTGGACGGCCAGGTCTAGGAAGAGTTCTGGTCCTCCCAAACTTCTTCCATTTAAGGATTATGGAGGCCACTGTGCTCTTAGGAACCTTGAGTGCTGCAGAAATTCTTTTGTAACCTTGGCCAGATCTGTGCCTTGCCACAATTCTGTCTCTGAGCTCCTTGGGCAGTTCCTTCGACCTCATGATTCTCATTTGCTCTGACATGCACTGTGAGCTGTAAGGTCTTATATAGACAGGTGTGTGCCTTTCCTAATCAAGTCCAATCAGTTTAGTTAAACACAGCTGGACTCCAATGAAGAAGTAGAACCATCTCAAGGAGGATCAGAAGAAATGGACCGCAGGTGAGTTAAATATGAGTGTCACAGTAAAGGGTCTGAATACTTATGACCGTGTGATATTTCAGTTTTTCTTTTTTAATAAATTTGCAAAAATTTCTACATTTCTGTTTTTTTCTGTCAAGATAGGGTGCTGAGTGTACATTAATGAGAAATAAAATGAACTTTTTTGATTTTAGCAAATGGCTGCAATGAAACAAAGAGTGAAAAATTTAAAGGGGTCTGAATACTTTCTGTACCCACTGTATATTTTCAGAATGGTGATTTTGCCCAATTTTGACCCTAAGATGAGGGCTGAAACATACAATTATTTGATTATTCTTTGATTATTTTTCACTTTGGTCTATAAAATGTCAGAAAATAATTTTAAAAAGTAGATTAGTGTTTCCAAAGCCCAAGATTATTTCCTCAAATGTCCTGTTTTGTCCACGACCCTAGAGGAGTAAACAAAATATTCACATTTAAGAATGTGGATCTATAGCATTTTGACTTTTTTCTTACAAAAGAACTCAATATTTGATTATCACAATAATCACAATAGTTGATGACTGATTTAAGAGTTGAAAACTACTTGATTAATCATTGCAGCTCTCCTTTAAACACTCATATTTCACCTTTTTGCTTGAAAAATGACTGAAAAGATTAATCAAATATAAATATAGTGGCACAATAATTTTCTTTTTGATGAATAATCAATAGTAGTTCAAAGAGGGCCTGCTGTGGACACAAGATCTTTAATTTCAGGATTTTCAGGACCCAGAATAAATTCTTATTTTCAGTGTAGATCAACCAGTAGTTTAATAGTGGAAAGATAGTTCTGTTAACTTTTTACTATATGATCAGACAACTCATCTATCAATATTGTTGATCATCTAATATCAGTGACTTCTCTAAATAAATGCTGCATTTTTAAAAAATATTTTGTATCACTGTAATACGAATATCCTTCATTTTCAGACTGCTTTTCACAAAGGTTATTAGTATAACTGTGCTGGATGTTTTCACTTTTTTCTGACAATTTATAGACCAAAAATGACTCAATAATCAAAAACACACTTAAAGACAAGAACATTGCGTCCATTGCAGTACAAGGGGATGTTTTTCAAATGCTCATCACATCAGCCCAACATTTAAATATGAATGATTAGAAAATGGAAAATGACTTTAAAAAACTGACATTGTTTGATGTTTGGTGTTTCTAACCGACAAACAATTCATCATCAAAACTGTAAACTAACGGACGCGACCTTCTTAACCCAATTATATCTTCTAAAATAACTCAGAGCTCCGTTTTCTACAAGTATTTTGCAGTGTTTACCGTCTTCATACAAACTTTTCAGACTTGTTTGGCGTCAGAAATGTTTGCAGCTGCATTCTGGCCACTTAGCAAACGAGCTAATAGTCTCAGACCAAACAATGTAGCCGCTGCTAGCTTGAAACCAGCCAAAACCGGCACGTACAGCGAGGACTGCGACTGAAATAACGCTTTCGACGCGCTAAATCTTAATTCTATTTCAGTTTGTAACCGAATACAAGCGGCTGCGAGCGCACAAACTGCGGTGTAATTCAAATAGTGAGCTTTTAGGACCTTACCTTCGTCTCTCCCGCTGGACGGAGAATGTGAACTAGTTATCGCGAGAGGTGAGGTTATTGGCGAGATTCTCGCACAGCTGATCTACACATGCGGTGAACGGATCTCAGCGCTGCTCTGCGGATTGACTCGTCGTTTGTAGATCATCAGTAAACCTGCTACTGCATGAAAACGGCGTTAAACGATGGTTGCTGTTTGTTTGGATCTTTTTTTAAAAAAGAATATTTAGAAAAAACTCAGAGGATATTATTTACGCAAACGTGTCATTTTTAAAACATTTTTTTTTAAACCCGGCGTGGTCTATCCTTTTAAATAAGTGTTATATTTCATAAGACTTTCTTCAGGACCTGCACGTCCCCGCTACACTGCAGAAAATAAACATGTATGGGTGACCGTCTTCTGTGCAGTGCATGGAGGAAATAACGGTTATTATTGCAGGTAGGTGAAGGAATTTACCATGACCGCTTTATTATATCACACTGTTAGCGGGAAACCTTCAAAAAAATTGTGTTTTAGTGCGATTATGTTATGTACAGTTCCTGCCATGGTCACAGTCGCTGTTCGCTCATTTTAACCTCATAATTGCACCGCTTTCAAGTTATTTCGAAGCAGCAATTAATATAAAATGTTTGACATTGTGTTTTAGGTATAATAATGGGATACCACTATTTCTTTTTTTTCCATTTTATATCAGACAGATTGCAGGCGAGCAGTGTGCCTTGGAATTGAACCTAATTTTTGAGGATTTACAGCTATGATTATGGGCAAAAGTGTGTTTGTGACAAAAATGTTTGACATAAACTAAGCAAGACCAGAGTTTACAGTTTTTTGCTGCCAACTGCAGTGACACCTGCTTTATCCTATAAATCAATAATACTAATTTCATTTTTTGCAACAATTTTTTTCCTAGTAATTTGGGCCAGCAAGGCCTTCTCTGCTGCCATCAGAATCACTGACTTACGTTTTAATATTTTCCCATTAATCTTTTAACATCTTTGCAAACTGTGGTGATTCCAGCAATGTATGTTTACAGTTAAATCACAACTTAAACTTTGTTGTAAAAGTGTTAATAGCAGTTTTTTTAAGCCACAATGGCTGACGGAGGAGAAGATGGGTCATTCCAGAATTGGAGCACATCTGGGCTTCAAAAATTTTGAAAACTAAACCCGCTTTCTACCTTTTCTCAGGAGTAGAAACTACATATTTAGCTAATTGTTACTGCTGACCAAGAAGACAAACTTACTGATGAAAAAAAGTCAAGAAAGAAGTAAAAAGAATTAGTCTTATCCTGATAATATGCATAACAGGGTTGCATGAGGTAGAGTGAGACATTCAGTCAAGGCTGACAATGTTATGAAAATATGAAAAATAGAAGAGAGGACATAGCTTTGCTCTACCCGTTCTTTTAAAAAAAACTGATGATGTTAATTCCAGCATATCATGTGATTCATAGTTTTCGTCTTCTTCTTCTACCAGCTAAAAAGGTTATGCTAACATTGTTGTTGTGGGACACACGTTCCATGAATAGTAATTATAATTTAAAATATTATGTTGAATTAAAAAAATGTTCCCACAATTACAAGAGACATCAATGAAAAAAATTATACCAAAAAAAAGAAGATTTAAATTTCATTTCAATTGCTTTATTTGAAATTCAATTTGGTCATCAGTGGAACGAGAAAAATGGCATTTTAGGGGGAACTCCAGATTTATTTGGTATTTCAAAAATATTTTCAAACATTATTTTATCCTATTTTTTTTCTTTTTTTTTAGATTTAAGTAAATTCACACAATAACTGCATCTTTCAGTATTTCGTCAGAATTAGAATCAGCTTTAATGGCCAAGTACGTACACAGCATACAAGGAATTCAGTTTAGGCTGTTGGTGTCACCCTAGGAATATAGAAAGAGAATAATAATAATAATAATAATAATAATAAAAAAAACTATAGAAAGAAGAACAGGGGAAAAATGTATTTAAAAATAAATATAACACAATATATACACATAATTGCAAGCTAGAAAGGAATATATAAACACGGTAGTGCAAAATGATAGATAGATAGATAGATAGATAGATAGATAGATAGATAGATAGATAGATAGATAGATAGATAGATAGATAGATAGATAGATAGATAGATATTATTGTCTGTCAAATGGCAACAGAAATTCTTCTTTGACAGGCTCCAACAATAAAATACAACACATAAAAACACACTGAAAACACAAGTTCGCAAAGTAGATGTCTAAAAGAAATGTTAAACTTTGCTACATGATAATACAGTGCAAAAAGCAAGCAAGCAAAGTTTATTTATATAGCACTTTTCACAGAAATGGATTCACAAAGTGCTTCACAGTAAAATCAATCAGCAAATAGATAACAAGGAGTGACACAACCATGTGCACAAACACAGAAAACATGCAAACAAGTTGTCACAACAACACCACCTAGCTAAAAGCTTGACTGAACAGCCGCGTCTTCAGCTGCCTTTTAAAGGACTCAGCAGAATCTGAAGTGCACAGAGACAGTGGCAAAGCATTCCATAGCCTAGGGGTCACTACTTGAAAGGCTCGATCCCCTCTGGTTTTAAAACGGGTATGGGAAATGACCAACAAACCTTGGCCTGAGGATCTCAGACAACGTTTTGGGTTGTAGCATTTTAAAATATCAGAAATATAGGCTGGAGTTTGACCATTCAGAGCTCTAAAAGTTATAACTAAAATTTTAAAATGAATAATAAAATGAACTGGGAGCCAGTGAAGTTCTTTTAAAATGAAGTGATCTCTTTTTTAGTGCGGGTTAAGAGCCTTGCAGCAGAGTTCTGAACAGCCTGTAAAGCGATGAAGTTCTTTCTGGCTCAAACAAGTAAAAAGGCTGTTACAGTAATCTAAGCGTGAAGAAATGAAGGCGTGAATGATCATTTCAAGCTCCACTTTAGATACCAGAGCTCTCAGCTTAGAAATATTCCTTAGCTGGAAAAAGCAGTTTCTAATTAATTTTTTTGTATGCTGCTCCAGAGACAAAGCAGAGTCAAAGACAACACCCAGATTTCTAAGACTTGACTGGATGGACGAGCCTAAGGTGCCTAAGTGATGCCTAATCAAGGGGATCCTATTTTCTGGAGCAACAATTAGTGTCTCCGTCTTATCTAAGTTCAATTGAAGAAAGTTTCCAGTTAACCACTGATTTATGCTGGTCAAACAGCTGGTTAAGGAAGACAGTTTGTGCAACTCAGTATCCTTAAAGGAGCAGTAGAACTGGTTGTCATCTGCATACAGATGGTAAGAAATATCCTTAAACTGACTAATTAACTTCCCAAGAGGGAGAATATACAATACAAACAAAATTGGTCCTAAAACCGAGCCCTGTGGTACCCCGCATGTCAGGCGTGCCCTTTCAGAGAGAATCTGATTAGCAAGGACACTAAAGCTTCTGTCAGAGAGGTAAGATGAAAACCATTTTATGACAGAACCAGACAACCCTACCTGTTCAAGTCTATTAATTATTATGTTATGATCAACAGTATCAAAGCAGATGACAGGTCCGATAAAACCAGAACCATGTATTTACCAGAGTCAGCTGCCATCATAATGTCACTGGCGACTCTGATCAAGGCCTTTTCAGAGGAATGATTTCTGTCAAGAACATTAAATTTTTCTAAAAACGCAATGAGATTCTTTGCTATCACTTTTTTCATTATCTTAGACAGGAATGGAAGTTTGGAAATAGGCCTGTAGTTTAGAGGTTGTGAGGGGTCTAGATTCGGCTTTTTAAGTACTGGTTCAACAACCACATGTTTAAAAAAGCTGGGAAACACACAAGTTGAAAGTGAAACATTTATCGTTTTCACAATTGTGGGGCCAATAGTGTTAAAAACTGTTTTAAACAGCTTTGTGGGGAGAACATCAGCAGGAGATGAGGAGGGTTTCATTTTCTGTAGCAGAGCAGTGATATCCTGTAGGGTCACAGGGCTAAACGATGGCCACTTACAAGACAAATATATACCAAAGTCAGAAATTAAAGAGGACAGTGGAAAAAATATTCTCTCTAATGTTTCTGAACTTGTCACCAAAAAAACTGAAGGAATTCATTACTGTCTGCTTGACAATACACAGGAAGTTTGGGAAGAACAGGTGAAACAAGAGAGGTAATCATGTCAAATAGGATTCTAGGGCTTTTCTTATTTGAAGAGATAATTTGTGAGAAGTACTGGGTCCTGGCAGTTCTCAGCATTTCATTTAAAGAGGTTCTGAGTTCCTTTAGGTGGAGTCTGTGGACCTCAAGCTGTGTTGACTTCCACAGCCGTTCAGCCTGTCGACAGTTTCTCCTAAAAGTGCGGATAGAGTCATTTACCCAAGGTTGAGGTACATTTACTGGTGCAAAGCTGGATTTCACTGGTGCCACTCTGTCTAAAATAGCTGTACAGTGACTATTGAAAGTTTGGGTAAAAACGTCAGGGTTGTTAATTCCCATCAGTACCTGTGGAGCAAACAAGGCTGAGAAGCCATCTGCAACTTCCTGATTAATAATCCTCCTTTGAGTTTCCAGTTTCACAGGGGGAGAAACTGCAGGGAAGTTAATGTTAAAAAGCACACATCTATGGTCACTGACGTGGAAGTCCTTCACACACACGTTCCCAACATTTAGGCCAAGTGAGAAGACAGAGACATGCTGAGTAAAGTTAAAGGAGTCAGTGATGGATAAAAAGTCAACAGTGGAGTTACATGTGACATCATCAATGTGAATGCTAAAATCCCCAATGATTAAAACCCTCTCCAGTTTAATAATAGATGATAAGAACTCTTTAAAATCAGTAAAAAAAAATAAGACGTTGCTGCTACGTGCTGCAGGTTGATGTTAACAGGGTCGGTGTCCGAGTTGGTACTGGTGCTGAAGCTGGTGCAGGAGAGGAGCCGCTGCTGGTGGTGGAGAGGAGGCAGGGGAGCTGGGGGCTCCATGACGGAGGTGGAGCAGGCTTCGCACTTCGAGAGGGATTCTTGAACAGAAATAAACATTCACCCTAAGTACACGAAAAATATGACATTGTAATTTGTGGAAAAAAAATAAACCTTTAAGACCACCAGCTTAGTTCGTCATGCTGACTGATGTATTAGCTTCTGAGAGCTATACGTTAGAAACAGCAGCACGGAATACAAGCAGAGCACGGAGTTAGCGCTGATGGCTAAGTAGCTAGCTTATTGTCTGCTACAGGAGACAACAACGTTACTTTCTAAATATACTTGTTTGCTTAAAAGAAGCTTGCCACCAATGGGATAAATGATGTAAAAGTTTCTTGAAGTCACAAAACACTCACCGTCCTCGAACGTCTCCAATAATGCAGCAGCTGAGTCTCCCTCCTGTTGCTGGCGGTGCGGTGCCATTAAATAGCGTTCATTAAACCTCTTCCAACACCTCCTGGTTGACCCACGCCGGCCGCTGTGGTCCTTGGTGAACCAATAGTCATTTTTGAGCTTTTTCAGCTTCTCCCTACACTGCTTCTGTCCTCTTTATATACAGTCTACTGTGTATGTGAGCGGCCATCCGCTCAGAGACCTCCTGATAAACTTTCTCCGTCCAGCTCCCTCTGTATTCTTTGGTCCGCCACCATAGACAGAAAAGTCTCGACCTCTTCATTCACCCACGGTACAGGTCTGGCTGTCATATTAAAATTATGAAGAACAGAGAGTTCCGTGAAGGGCAATGCACACCGTCGCTGTTTAGTTTTTTTTAAATGCCGGTTTTGTTTTCGTGCTGGAGTCGCTCTCGTGTGTCGTCACTCCCTGTCCAATCAGTGGCCTGCACTCCTGTCCAATCAGTGGCCTGCACTATGTAGACGTCACATCTCGGCTCAATTCATCTCGCTTGGAACCTCAGCCGAGAAGGTACGGAAAATTGTGCCTGATACCGTGCACTAATCCATATGGAAACGCTCGCAAACAAAGACGAGCCGAGTCGCACCGCTCCGAGTAGGTGCTTGTGGAATCGCGGCTATAGTTCCAGGGAACTGTTGAAGATCCTGGTGAAGATTGGAGCCAGCTGGTCAGCACAGGAGGGTGACACTCTTCAATCATTCCATCTGGGCCTGATGCTTTCCTGGTGTGATGGGGGTTGTTGGTGTGTTTGTTGGGTGGGTGAGGGGTGTGAATTTGTACCTTTCAAACCTACAGTAGAAGGTATTTAGGTTGTTGGCCAGGTCTGTGTTTGCTTCGGCGGGGGGGGGGGGGTCTTTTTGTTCAGACATAGAATGATTAGATAGATGATGATTCCCTTTCTTGACAGTGTCGACGTAAGTTCTCGCTTTCATCAGAAGCGTCTCACGGACAGCGTGTGACATGTCAGCTACAAGATTTTGACAGCCGGCATTTGCGACACGCCCGGTAAAGCTGCCAGATTCACCGATTTGCAGATTAGTAGTGATGGTGAAATCGAAGCTTTATGAAGCAATGAACCACTTTGACACAACTGCTTCAAGAATTACACACTGCTTCGAAGCATTTGACACAACCAGAAGAGTGACATCTGCTGGCTCTGTGTCAGAACTGCATCTAAGTGGAAAAAAATGAAAAAGCCTGTTTTAAAACGGTATATATGTTTGTTTGCATACATGTATGTGTTTATATATATATATATATATATATATATATATATATATATATATATATATATATATATATATATATATATATTTTAATTTTTTTTTTCTTTTTTTTTTTAAATGTGTGTATAGATATACATACATGTGGTGTGTATAGAGGTACTGGGGGACAGGAAAGTGCTTGTGCTACTTTGTGTGGGACTCTAGTATCATGTGATGTGGAAGTGAATGGTAGTGCTTCTGCAACTTTGTCATTGTGGCAGTATAAATGGAGTGTAAACCAGGCAGTGCATGGTTTCTGTCTGTTTCTTTTGTGGCTGACTACCTCTCCAGCTTTGGAGAAGAGCCACTCACATGCAATGTTCCCTGTAATTTCTCATGAGTCTGAGCAAACACACAAACTCCCTGAGCGTCCCTTGGACCACTGTGAGCAACATCAGACGTGTGCACTGTGGTCACACCAGCATCACATCCATTCAAGTTACATGGTTCATTAAAAGAATCAAATTACAGTATTTACATTTCTGTTAAAACACTTTGTCAACAGGAGCCAGTTGAAGGCTGCAGTGATTTTAGTGACACTACAACGTATAAGAGTGAAGTTATTGAATATTTGTCTCTCTTTACTGTTGCAGCGGTTTTGCAAATTGCAGACGGACCCTGTTCACTCCATAGACACCAATGTTATTCCTGTAGCTTGAAAGACAGCTACTCTTGATAAAACTGGGCTTGTAGCACATTGTCTGCCTTGCAACAATGGGAAAGAGGCACCGTTTATGTTTTGACAACCTATATCTAATTAGTTATTGATGCTGGAAGCCCGAATCTGTGAATATCTTTCCAACTTTACTGAACTTGGGGCCACTACCACCTAAGGAGTGATATATTTAATTTTGAAAAAAAGCATTTAGCCATACTTAAAGCTTTAAGTGCTTTATTAACACAGAACTAAAAATTTTGTATTGTTTTATTATCACAGGTTCTGTCTGAAAAGAGGTGGCATCATTTTAAACAGTGAAATCAAACTAATAAAATGTAATGACCAACCAGTGAGCAATACTGGATTCTGCAAAAACAAACAACTTTTAAAAAAAATCTAAATCTTATCTTAACACAGTTAATGTATTAACTTATTTTTGTGTGTATGCATGTATTTATTGATTTATTTAGTACTGTTAACATATTAGAGTTCTGAGTGAATTTTTCTTAAGATAGGCAAAGGCCATTTATTGATTACATATAGGCTATTAAATGTTTATTAAAAACTAAAAAGCATTAAAAAAAAAAAAACAACTTAGGCATTTATTGAGTCACTAAAATACTGTAGAGTACAGACCACATCAGCATGATTATAAGCATCCTCTGGTAAATTAACAACCAGATACTGATGTCTCTCACCATATGGACTTCAGGAGATGACTGGGGGATGATAAACTGTGACCTACTGGTTGGGTTCTCTCTGTTCTCATGTTTCTTACATGTTTTTCCCCTGACAGCCGGGTCCTAATGTTTTTTGAGCAACACACCATACTATGACGTTTTTACAATGATGGTTCTACTATGGAACCAGTTTGACATGTTCAGGTGTTCTTTGTGTGAAAACTCAGAGATTTCAGGTATCAGAAGGTGGTTTTCAACTTTCTTTATTAACTTTCTGCTTCAACTTTAAACTAAATGTCCTTCACTAACCCAGCCCTCTGGACTTCCAGTAAGCTGTGTTCCTATTGGCTGTCCAGGTGGCTGCTTGGTGTTATCAGGAACACCTGAGCAGCTGTCCAGGTGGCTGCTTGGTGTTATCAGGAACACCTGAGCAGCTCAGTGTCTTCCTGCTTTATTTAGCTGCAGTCAAACATTTCCTCTGCTTCTCTGCACCACTGAACTGGGTTTGGCTCCATTGCTTCAGTTTGTTCTTTAGGCTTTGGCTTGCAGCTTCCAGCAGTAAAATCGTCTTTAATGTGTTTCTTGGTGTGTTTTAGGGTTTTGTACTGGATAGTTGTCTTGGTAAATGTGGTTCTTTAGCCACAGTTAGCACATGGTGCTAATGTGTGCAGTGATTAGTGGATTTGCTCCAGCTGAGTTGTGTCTTTATCTTGGCTGTAGTGAGTCTTTAGAGGTTTTTGGTCAGACACATTCTGTATTCCTGTTTGTGAAGCAACGTTGGTTGTCCAGAAGGTAGGAGTTCCTGTCCTGATTCTCTGTTCTCAGAGGTTCTCTGGTAGGCTGCAGGAGACTTTAGCGTTTGGGTTGTGCTAGTTTGGTTTTTGTATGGTTTCATTTGGATGACTATCTTGAGGCCCCTCCATGTGGTTTAGTGAGGTTTTCTGGAACAGTTCTACAAAGCAACCTGTAGCAGAAGAGACTTTGAGAGTTTTTAGGAAGTTCTGGAGACCAGACTTTAGAGCAGCAGAAACATTTGTCAGCAGTTTGAGCAGGAGAAGGTGAGCTTCAGAGTAGAAATGAGATGGAAACCTTCTTGACCCGTGTGGTGAGGTCCTGTACCAAGAGTTTGAGCAGGTTGTGAAGAGTCTGTAGTTCTTTGGTCTGAAAGCACAAGAAGAGTCGACTCATTAAAGGAGAAAACGGGAGATATTGTTGGTTCTTCTGTCGTTTTGCAGTTTCCTTAGACTGAATATCAAGTTTATATATTAAATGATTTACCATGTGAGCCCAAGAGGACTTCAATAAACTCCCTCCATCCCCTGGACACAATAGATTTTATTACCATGTTAAATCTTTTTTTTTTTGGTTTGTTTTTGAGTTTTACTCATAGTTTTAGCATATTTTTTTTTCTCTTTGCTTGTTTAGTTTTGTAATCTGTGTGAAAGGTGCTAAACAAATAAAGCTGAGTTGATAAACTGAATAACTGACTAACTCATGATTGTGACAACAGAAGTATTTTCATTGTGATTTAAGAGTTTGTTTCATTTTTAAGGTTGGGGTTAAAATCTTGACAGAAAATAAAGAGTAAAGAAATAAACTACAGTAAAAAAAGTAATTAAATCAAAGGAAGAAAGACATTTAATATAATCTTTTAAAAAGAAAATTAAACATTAAATACAATTAAGTTATATTAGACAAAATATTTAATTAGATAATTAAATGGAAGATACAAAGCATGTCATTATGAAATTAAACAAAAATTTTTAAACAAAAATATTAAACATTAAAGATGAAATATTTTAGATAATTAAACATTTAAAAAATACAATTAAACAAGAATATTACATATTTAGAAAAATACAAAACATTTAATTAGATTATTAAACCTTTAAAAGTCAAAACGTTTAATTAAAAAATTAAATGTTTAATTCGAAAATTAAATCTTAAAGACAATAGAACTTTAAATTGGAATTAAACAGAAAATACAATGAAGCATTAAAAAGAAAATTAAACATTAAAAGGTGGTAAAACATTTAAAAAGAAAAACCTTAAAGATTTAATGGAAAAATTAAACATTGGGAAAGAAAAGGAAATTTTTCAAAGAAGCCGATAAAACATTTGAAAAAACAACAACTAAACATTAAAAAGACAAAACATTGCGAAATCAGATCAGACATTAGAACAGAATAAAAGGTGAGAAAAGAGCAAAACTAAACATTTAAGAAGAATCAAACTAAAGATAAAACCTTTGAAAGGGCACCAGTTAAACTTTAGAAGATCAAATTAAACAGAAGAAACAATAAAATGATCAAAAAGAGCAAATACAGATAAAGGCCTTAAAGTGTTTTCTAGTCTGAAATGAAAACATCAAGTTGTTTCTTCAAACATTTCCTCTTTCTATGTTCTTGGTTTGATTGTGGACAGATTTACTAAGAACTCATTTCAGAAAACTGCTTTCCAGATAAAGTCTACTAGTCGTTGAAGGCATCGATCAAACTAATGTTACCTTCTGATCTCCACAAACTTTACTGTTCAGTGAAAAGAATCAAAGTTTGTTGAGGATTTCTAAAAAACCCACAGGTGAAGGTCTGAAAAGAACTCAGATTGATGGTCTAAATGTGAAATCAAGACTCATGCTCACAAGTTTTAAGGCTTCTGTTAACCATAAAGTTCAAACTAACAGAGAAGTACTGGGAAACTTTTAAAACTTCAGTCCTCAGACTGTCTGAAGGTTCAAAGTAACAGAGAACTACAGAGAAACTTTGAAGATTTCAGTCCTTGGACTGTCTGAAAGTTCAATCTAACAGAGAACTACTGTGGGACTTAGAAAATTTCAGCCCTCAGACTGTGTGAAAGCTCAGGTCCTGAGGACTTGGGAGGTCTGGAGGCTTTGGAAAGTCTTGGAATTGAGGGTTCCACCCTCCAGTACAAAGGCTGAAGTCCAACCTCCTGAGAAAAACGGTCGAGTCGAGACTCGAGTTCAAAAAAAAAAATCGAAAACGACAAAAAATAGATGATAAATGCGCAAAAAAAAGAAGAATTTGTATCTGAGCGAGTAGCTCAGGAGGATAAGAAGAGGACTACCAAGCGGAAGGTTGCAAGTTCAAGACCCACCACTGGCCTTTTTCTTTGTTTGTCTTTGTCAGGATTTTGAGAAAATTTAAGAAGTGTCTGGTCTTGAACCGGCGACCTGCAGCTCCATAGGCAAATCCTTAACTCACTGAGCTACAGATCAGATAAAAAGAAATAATTTCGTCGTCCCTTTGGCATCGTAGTTTCCAAGTGACCACATGGGTGGAGCCAAGGCGGAGTCTGGGTGGAGTCAGGGCGGAGAGTAGGCGGGGAGGTGGGTGGCGGCCTCCCCCCTCTACTCCCCCACCTCCCCCCACCGCCCACCACACCTTCCCCTGCCCGACGAGTTCTTCGAGTCTCGACAGGTTTTCCCGAGTTTCTTGAGTTTCCACCAGGTCGGAGGCAGAACAAGTTGTCATGAAGAGGTGTTGAAGTCAGCCAGGATGGACTGACTTTTTACAGCGACTAGAAGGAAGACCACTAGAAGAGCAGGTCTTTAACCACCATCCATAAAATCCATGGAGTCGACTCCAGAGAAATGAAGGGAGGTCAACTTTTATCAACCTCCATCCACATGTTCAACTTGATATCTTTACTTTGACATTTTTAGCACCACAAACCTTTAGTATCACACTTTATTATCCTTTATTAGGACTTTCATGGAATCCACCAGCAGATTTAGTTTTGTTGAGAAACTTTATTCTTGTCGTCGTGGGACTGCAGTATTTAAAACTCTTCCTTCTATTTGATCTCATGTTTATTAGTTTTAGTGGAGAAAGTTTGAATTGTCAATTAGTCTCTTAAAAACTAAATAATAAATTGGATTAGTCAAGAGGTTTAAATTTCTTACTTTGTCATATTTTAAATGTGACAAAAAATATAAAAATAAAGCATCTTGAGACAATTTGACCTGTAATTGGCATTATATAAATAAAATTGAATTAAAATTGTATGTATCTTGAAATGTTGGAGTAATTCAGCCATATATGTTGGAAAACACATTTTCTTTGTCCATTAATCTGTCGTTTTCTCCAGTAATTAATTTCTTGTTTTGGTTTATAAAATGTCAAGCCCAAATATATTCAGTTTACGGTCATAAAAACCAAAAAGATTTACATTCATGATGCAGGAATCTGGCAGTTTTTCACTTTTTATCTTAGTTTAGTCAGAAACATAGTTGATAATGTATGAATTGTTGCAGCTTGTGAGCCATAGAAGGTTTTAATCTTTGGGGCCGAGTGTCAAAAAACATTTAGAAACAAACATCAACAAAGCACTCAACAAAGGGAAATCCAACTTTTGCATGACAATGTCTAATTAAAGGACATTAATTTCCAATGTAAATGTGTGATATTCATCCTCTGGAGCTTTCTCTTCACATCGTCTTCCACCTGGACTGGTTTGGTCGGGAGCATGTGCAACAAACATTTGAAAAACTGCACTTTAACATCAATGAATGACACTGAAGTTTAATCTCTACATAAATGAGACTGAGTCTGGATGCGCTGCTCTGTCATTAACTCCTAAGTTTAGGGAAAGTTCAAACAAAAGTGGACAGTTCAGATAAGACTTGAGAATGAGCTTATTTTGAACAAACATCTCAGACTTTCTGAGCTTCAGCACCTCTAGCAAGATAATTTAACAACAAGCAACTCAAGAGATCCAGAAGTTGGAGACAGTTGGCTTTAGCTGAGCCAAAGAACATGTGGGATGCTAACCTAGCAAACATTTCAGACTTTTCTCTGTGAATTCTGAGAAATAATTTCCTATTTAATGACAGAGCTACACATCTTAACTCAGTCTCATTAATACAGACTCTAATTCAGTGTCATCCATCCATATTAAAGTGCAGTTACCCAAATGTTTGTTGCATGAGCTCCAACAAAACCTGTCCAGGTAGAAGGCCACTTTGACAAACAGGAAGTGGAAGATTCCAAGCAGATTTATAGAAGGGGGAACCGGACTGTACTAAGTGTGGTCGAAAATGGAGGGGTGTTTTGTGGGTTTTTAAGGCTGATAATGATTATTAGTGAGACATTTGGAGTAGATATTCATTTGCAGTAAATGAAAGTATTTAAAATCTTGAGTTAAACTTAGAAGAACACAAACTCTAACAGAAAACTTTGTTGATACGTTTTTGCTTTGTTTACAGATGTTAAGTTAAAGGAGTTTTATTCGTGACGTATAACCAATCAAATCACTCCAGAAGACAGAGCGACCACAGGTAGATAAAGGTTCAGAGCCAAAGTAGCACCATTTTTAAATTTATTTATTACCATAAATCAGTAAAAAATAAAATACTGATCATCAGTAAATCAGTCAGCCCACAATTACTACAGTTCTACAATGTATGTCTCTTTCCTTTGACTTGTCATTTGTACAATCTACGATGTATATGATGGTGTTTTTTCATACTAAAGGCTATACTATGATGTTTTCTAAGAGACATACGATGCTACTCTGTTTGTTCTGGTCCTGGGCAGCTGCACTCCTCCTGTGTTCTTTTCTGGATTGTACTCAGCTGCATGCCTTCGCCCACCCGGCCTCCGTTGACTCGTCCCGCCTGCTGTCTCTGGAGCTGAAGCTGGATTGGAACAGACCAAAGTACAGTCCAATCACGATGCCAGCTGCCTCTCAAAAGGCTCCTTCATCTGGCAGGTGGTGGAACTTCTTCTGAGGGGAAGCTGAGCTGGCCCTGCAGAACTTTGGAGATGTGTTCCAGTGGTTGGTGGATGTGTGGGGAGATAGAGAGGGACCTTTGAATTGTTCACAAAGGAAAACAGGGAACCCATTGGTAGTTTTAGTTTAGGGTGCTACTGCGGTGTGTTTTTGGGCTTGAAGAGGTGAACAGGAAGAGTTTCTTTTCGTATTGATTATCTTTTACTTTGTTCCTGGTTGGAATGCCCATCAATGTCAACGTGAAGTTCACTTTTAGTTCTGTTTATTTATTTTTATGTTACTAACACCCATTTGTTTTTAACCCCCTCACATGTTGTGTTGTTGTAAACGTACTCTTTCAAATAAATACTCGTCTAACCCTCTGGAAACCAGCGTTTGGACTGTTTTTGTGTTTCTCCTCACCTACTGACAGCTGTGGACTAAAGGCTATACTGTGACGTTTTTAGAGCGACATGCTATACTATGATGTTTGTTGGGCGACACACTATACTATAGGCTTTTTTAATTGACATATTACTGTGACTTTTTTTGTTTTAGTTTTTTGTTGTTTTTTAGCAACATATAAGAATTTGAACAGTTTTAAAAGTTACTATACTTTTACTTGTGCAATGAAATATTATTCTATGGCATCTTTTAGACGACATATTATACTCTGATGTTTTCTTGAATAACTATTTTCACAATATACTGCACTATGACATTTTTTGAACCACATATCATACATGACAATTTTAGGCAACATCCTATCATTTTGCGCTTTTTGAACCACATAATAATCTATGTTTGGTTTTTTTTCTTGCCAACATGCTGTACTATGAACTACAGGCCATAATATGTTATTCTTGAGTAAAGCATACTATACTTTGACATTTTCTGAACTACATCCTATACTATGGCGTTATACACAGAGTACTTTGGTTACATGTTGATTTATAATCTAGATTTTTTTTTCTGTTTTGTTTTTTGACGGGATTACCAGAGACCTGACTGTGAACACCGTCGACACCCACCTGAGGGAGACGCTGTCTAAGATCTCAAGGCTGCTTGGTCGTGGTCTTTCTGGCACGTACTCTTCCAAGATGAGCCGGGAAGTTTAACACTGATGGAATGACACCAGGTCTAAGCCGACAAACTTCCAATTCCTCCTCAACCCATAGTCTCTGGTAAACCTACATGGAGTAAGAAAAGTAGACAGAGAAGTAAGTAAGTCTGTACACAACATATTAAAAAGAAATCATGCTAATAAATTAAGTACAAAGAACCGAATTCGCCAATATACTGGAGACCCAGGAGCTATTTAATTGTATAAGTATAACCTTGTTTAGTTAACATTTCAATTATTTGAGAGCAGTCTAAAAGAACTGCCTGTAATCCCAATCATAAAAGGGGTTTGGAGGAAGAACATAGATGTTAATCTGGATATACATGAGTAAGGCTTTATAACTACTATTGGTAGCATTGGTGGTAGTAATAGCAATGTGACTATTAACTACTGCTGCTGATACTGGCACTGCTACTACAACTTGTAATACTATTACAAATGCTGATACTACTTCTACGACTAACAGCTGTTTATACTACTACTGCTGCTTGTACTTTTAGTATTACTACTACTGCTTGTACAACTATACTACAGCTACTATTAATCGTCTGGTATTTGGTTGTCAAGCTGCTAGCTCGCCTTAGTGTTTTGCTAGTGGCTAACTAGTTAGCTCTCATAGACTTGAAGCTCTCAACAAGATTTCATAATGAAAAAAGAGCCAAAAACTATTCTTACCTATGAAAAGTCATTCCAAGTTTCCTTGTGTCAATCGTACGACGCAGTGTGTAATTGTATGCAGCACAGTGAGACGGCATACTTCTTGTTTCCGTTTTCACGCCGTCTACATCAACTGAATGCACTGAAACTTTACCCCCACTAGCTTAGCCTCGTTGTAGCACGCAGCTCAAAGGGGCGTGTCCTATCTACTCATTCATATCTATGAGAACAACGCTGGCTGCACATAAGGACGCGTGACGTTGATTAGCTGCGTAAATACCATTATATACAGTCTATGGTAAATACGTATGTGAATCGCATCATTGGCTGCAGCAGCCAGTCACCGGTCACTCACTGACTCACATTGAAAAATAGCACAGAATGAATTGTTACGTGTTTATTTTTATTTACAATTTAGGTTGGATTTTTTTTTGATTTTCTGGAGACCGTGTCAGCAGTGCGCAATTGCGCACGCGCGCAGTTTAGAGGGAACAGTGCTCACATGGCACAGATGTTGCTGGCATGTGGAGATATTTTTTGGCCATCCTGAAGAGGTTTGGATACAGTTTGACGTGATGCCCAGTAGGTGAATGGGTCTTCTCTGGAGAGGTAGGGCTCAGGTAGACACCTTGCACTCTCACAACACACTCTTTCAACCACTCAGACTACTCTATGTACCTATCTATAACCTATAACCTATTCTGCTATATGTCTAGTGTGTTTCTATGAATGAATGAATGTGTGTTGTGTATGTGTGAATCTATGTGTATGTATCTATGAGTCTTATTTAGTGAATGAAATGTAACTAAATCTATCTAAACTTAATTCTACCTAAATGTGTTCACTCTCTTTACTTCTTTCCAAATGGCAAATGTACTAGCGTAATCTCCTCTCAAAAACCCACAGTTTGAGGAGTGAATCAGACCCCTTTTAAGACCTGGACAGATAGAAATGTCCAACCCCTTCATAATTCCCGCGAAGCACCGCCATATACAGTCTATGAGCACCGCAACACACGCGGTCTTGTAACGAGCCCTCGCTCTCAGTAGTCACGTGATTGTTGGGCATGCCGAAGCAGGGATCCAAACACTGTCTCGGAACACTTTCGAGTCAAAAGCTCGGCACTGTGTTGAGGAAACGGGCTCGAGCGTAACATCACTACCGATTTGGCATTAGCTAAGAACCGATTGTTCAGCTTCTCAGAGTAGCTCTTCTTAGCCACTCTGGTCTGTTTGTTCAGCGCATTTCTGGCCTTAAACAGGTACATGGATTATTTGAAATTTGATAGGTGGGACGTAAAATGTTCTCCAATTATAGAATGACCCAGATGTTGATTTGGTTGCAGATATACTTAGAAACCCGTTTTCAAGGCGGACTTTCCAAGAAAAGCTAGACATTGTGGAAAGGCCGGACAAAAAAAATTGTGGAAACAGGTGGCATTTCTAAATATAAAGGACGCATAATGCAGTAAGACTCTCAAGCATTCTGTATTTGTCTCAAATATTTAGTCTCCTGTAGATGAACTCATTTAATATTATATCTATGCCATACTGCAGTGCAACTTTACATTAGTTTGTCTGTTTTGTCTTTAGGCTGCAGCCAGCACAGTAATAGAGGAACATTTTGCACTTATTGCACAACTGTGTTTAATTTACAGCTGAAGTTTTTAGTCAGTGCAGATTAAAATTTTACACTTTACAGGTTATTCATTTAGAAAATACAATGAGCTGCACAGTTCATAAAATAGATAAAAGGCTACCTACTGCAATAAAATGCATCCTTACACATTATGCATTCAGAAGAATAATTTCATAAGATGATATGTATTAATTAAGGGGATATTCTGCTGCATATTTAGGGTTTTATTTGTATAGATTGGGATAGAAGGGATTTGTGTGTCACCACTGCAACTGGTTGCTCTTGTCTGGACAAGACACAATAACTACCGGTATCTAAACTGTAAATGCTTGACTTTGATATGACATTGATAAGTATGGGCTAGTTTCCAGTGACTGTTACATATTACCACAAAGACAAGTTCTCTGACCGACGTGGGGCTTTGTGGTCCTTGGACTGTGCAGCCAGTGTCATGTAAGGCTACTAGTTGTGGATTAACTCTGAGAAGCAGTCATAACAAAGGTTGTCTTTCAGCAGCCGAGAAGCATTCGACTCCAGTTTACCTCCGGTGTGAGACGCAGGATGAAAACCGTCAGGGTTGCAGTGGTTGGGGCTGGCGTGGTTGGATTCTCCACGGCCATCTGCATCGCTGAGGCTCTTCCCATCTGCTCCGTTACTCTGCTGGCCGAGAAGTTCAGCCCGGACACCACCAGTGATGTAGCTGCTGGGATGGTGCTCGCTGAAGTATTTCCAGGTATGAAACAACATTCCTCGCAGAAAATAAACTGTATTACATTTCAGATTGTTGTACAGCTTTAAAAGTTGCAGTGCATATAAATACATTGCACAATATGTGTAAATATGCAGCACTAATTTGCTTTGCATGCTTGAAATGATTGATTTCACTGGATTTCTCAATCAGATATCCCCCTGGAAAGACAAAGACGCTGGTTCAAGAACGGCTTTGATCACCTTTTGGATATTGCTCAATCTGAACATGCACCAGAAGCTGGAGTAATGCTGAGCTCTGGGTAACAACTGTTTTATAGAGCTGTAAAGGAATAGGTGAATACACAGCCAGATTCACTATTAAAATCTTTCTTTTTGATTTTTTTCCAGCTGCCAGATTTTCAAAGAGGTTCCAGCTGAGATGAAGCCCTTCTGGTCAGACACTGTGATTGGCTTTCGGAACATGACTGATCGTGAACTGAAACGTTTTCCAAATCACAAGTTCGGCCAGGCGTTCACTACCCTAAAATGCGAGTGCTCCACCTACCTGCCATGGCTCCAGAAGAGGTTTGTCCTCTACCATGCCTATAAAAAGTATTCACCCTCTCTGGAAGTTTTACCCTTTTATTGCTTTTCAAGATTGAATCATGGTCATTTAGCTTTTTTGACAAAAATTTAGAAAGACTCTTATATGTCAAAATTAAAACAGATTTCTACTAAGCAATGTCAGTTAATTTAAACATAAAATGTAAAATAACAATTCATCAGCTGTAAAGTGACTGGCCTTATACAATGCAGGTGCAGCCATTTGTTACAAGAAGTCACACAGTTAGCAAAATGGAGATCATCTGAGTGCAGTGAATTCATCTCAAGTGACTGTAGATAAAGACACCTGTATCTGGATGGTCAAGTCACTGGTTAATCAGTACATCTGGTTATAAGGACACCATGAAGACAAAATACCACTTGAAGCAACTCTGTGAAAGAGTTATTAGAAAGCATATGTTGGAATGTATACAAGTCACTGAATATCCCTCGGAGTCCAGTTAAATCTGTAATTAAGAAATTGAAGGAATATGGCACAGATGAGCTGTCCGTCCTCAAAAACTGAGTGACAGTGCAGGAGAGAGATTAGTGACAGAGGCCACCAAGACACCTATGACTCCTCTGAAGAAGTTACAACAAAGAGCTTAATAAGGGAGGAAACCAAGACACCTACGAGTCCTCTGAAGGAGTGACAAGAAAGAGACTAGTGAGGGAGGCCACCAAGATAGCTATGACTCCTCCAAAAGGGGTGAATACTTTATATAGACACTGTATATTGAATTCTCTCTGTCATATCTGTATAATTGTTGTTCATCTTGTTCTTCGAGTTTTAAATTACAAAGAACTCTTAATATTAACAGGTAAATACATTTTCTGTTTAGCTACACTGATTTATAACAACATAAACTCTTGTCACACCGTTTCTCTAAAGATTCAGGAAAGCTGGAGGCCGAGTGGAGCAGAGGAAAGTCAACAGTCTCCACGAATTAAGCAACAACTTTGACATCATTGTCAACTGCACTGGTGTGGGCTCCAGAACACTGGTGGGTGACAACCAAGTGCACCCAATCAGAGGCCAGGTCTTGAAAATGGAGGCCCCCTGGCTGAAGCACTTCATCAGGGACGGAGATGGGATGTCCTACATCTACCCCGGCATCCACAGCGTCACTGTAGGCGGGACGAGGCAGGTGGGCGACTCGAGGCTGCAGGCGGACGAAGGAGATTCCAAAAGCATCCTGGAGCGCTGCAGCAAACTGGAGCCGTCGCTGAGGAGAGCTAAAGTTCTCCACAAGCCGGTTGGTCTGAGGCCCGGCAGGAGGAGCCCGAGGGTGGAGAAGGAGCTGGTGGAGCTGAAGGGCCGCCAGGTGCCTGTAGTCCACAACTATGGCCACGGAGGCTGGGGAGTCTCGTTCGCCTGGGGGACCGCCCTGGACGCTCTGGGACTGGTCAGGCAGTGTCTTCATGAAATGCCTCTTCAAGCTAAACTGTGAAGCAGTTCTGCCACTAATTCATGTTAACACTCAGGGCCAATAACACTTGAATTAAAGTCACAACACACAGATAGACAACATATCCACAAATCAACTTGATAAAATGCACAGAAGTAAGATTTTTTTTATCATAGATTTAACAGTTAACAGTGTTTAAAAAGAAAATGATATATGAAAAAATACTAATTTAAAGTGGTGAGTATTTTTTACACACATCAAATCACTGCCTTTTTAATTGCTAATAACATTTACTTTTATGTACTCTGAACTTAAGAAAATGAACGTTCATAGATGAGACTAGAACAGAGATTAACAGCCTTGTGCACATTTTTACAATGTATATGTAAAAGAAAGTTTATTAATAAATTTAACCAACAGGAAGAAACATAAATTACTGTAAAGAAATTATTTGAATTTAATCGTGGGAAGCTGCTGTGAAATAAACACCTCATTGTTAAATGTAATGACTATGGTTGCTGGACTTTCTGTCAACACTTCTTACTGTTTATCAAATACGCTAGTATATTTTCCAGTGATTTTTGTGTCTCATCTGTTTTTTGTCTGATTTGTCATTTTAATCATAAAGTAAAATACTATATTGTTGAGTTATTTTGCATCTCTCAATTTTTTTAAAATAACATTTAGTCTACTCTTCCTAATATAGATGGTGCAATAATGAAGGGCAGAAAAGAAAAAGTAGATGATAAATACATTTCAGGTAAAAATTTACTTAATACCTACTAATCATCATTTATTTTGACACAGATGTTACTGATAACATTAAAGATGACTGTCCCAGCAACACACAAGATATTACACACAATACCCTGAAATTACAGCAAGTAAATTAAATTTAGCTATCGTTTAATGTCTTATTTCCACATGTTCGTCTGTGAATCGGCCTGTTGTCAGTAATGGAGAGTCTGTATATGTTTATATACAGTTAATAATTAAAGACCCCCAAAGGTGAACATTAAGTTCCTTTTACCTTGTTAACATGTCAATATGGCGTTAGAAGGCATATAACAATGGCTAATTCCATTTTAAACTACACTGTAGCAATGACAGCCTTAAAAGCTCCGAAAGTGAATCCAGCAATGAGTAATTTATTAATGGAGGTTTTGTTTTGATGAAAGGAACACTCACTTGTCTAACTGTAGGCAGAGAAATGCTAATGTACAGCATTGATTCAGCTGAAGGTAGAACTCTGAGACAAGAACTAAGGTGTCAGTAGAAAGGTCAGTACATAAACATGATTTAAAACTGCTGTTTCATCTGTAATAGAAACATTTATGTAACACTACAATCTGTCTAACCCACTGTTACATTTTGAGAAATAATTGGTTATTTGAAAGAAAAAAAACAGCATTTCAAACATCCTGATAAACAAAACAACTAACAGCTGTAAAGTGACACCTCAGTTTACTTCTGAAGCCGCCACCCTGACAGAAACTGGCTCCAGTTTCAGATCGTGGCTCTGTAACTGGAGTCTTTCTTCCACATGAGGCTCCAGATTTACCGAGTTGATGGATGTCTTTGTATTTCTTTTCATTTTCAGCCGGCGGGCTTCAGCAGTGGCTGAAACTGAGCGACTCTTCTTAGCCTCTGAAGAGATGTGATCTGTGCAGTGGTGCCTGTGGGTAGTTTCTGTTTGAGAGAGCTCTCGGTGTGGGTTTGGTGAGGAAGGTGTCGCTACGTGATGATTAGACCTTTCTGCCTGGACTGAGGGTGGCGGCTCGAGGTTTGTGCTCTGCGCTGTTTCAAACACTTTGCTTTTGTCTGTATTTGAAGTGCTGAACACAGCATTGCATGGTATCTGGGAGGATGGAAACTGGGCAGTAAATTTCAGTTTTTGAGGACTTTCCATGTGCTGTGTGCTCTCCTCAGTCTCCGGGGTTTGTTTCCAGTCTTTAGGGTTGAGGAGTTTGCTCGTCTGGAGGAAGAGGGCCTTCAGGGAGAAGCAGCGCCGCATCAAACTCGGTGCTGTGCTTCTTCTTAGCTCCACACAGCTTTGACTCCTGGGAATAGGACCTTTTGCTGAGCTTAATAGTCTTAAGCTGTTCTTAAGGGGTCTACGTGACAGTAGGACACATGGCAGGTACTTGGGTTTACTCTGGAGGAAAGTCTTACTGGGGCAGGTAGAGGTCAAGGACACTGGGAAGACGGGGAATTCTGGGGACGGGAGGTGGCTGGACTCAAAGCCAGATGAGGACCTGCTCATGGCTGATGGTGTCTTTTTGGCCCTTCCTGAAATAAACAAGTGAAGTGTGTGCAGATCATGCAGTGAGCTGAGACATTCATTTGTCTTTAACAAAACAACAGCAGAAGGAAATAAAGTGGCTACTGTGAAAAAGGTGCCTGAGAGGAGACAGGTTGAGCACAAAAACCTGAATGTGCACTAAAATGAATGATGAATAAAAGAAAAAGAAGGAAGCAGTCAAGTGTGGTAAAGCATGGAGCAATTTATTCCTCACGCTCAACCATGACAGAAGCACACTTCAGAAAATGCTGAGACTTCAGACCCTAAACCTGCCACACTTCACTCAGAAGTGGGTTTAACTTCGACCGTGTTACAAATTTTAAAGTTGTCTTAAGCCTTCGGCATTTTAGCGCATTTACATTTATACAAAATGCCTTATTTCAACAATTATAATTATAAGGTTAAGTAAATATTTAAATTCTTCTGCACTATGCAGCTTTCAGGCACATGATAAAATATTGTGCAACATTATACTTTACTGGACTAAAAAAATATACACACAAACAGCAGAATCTTAAGAGAAATCCTATACAAGTGTGGCTGAGCTGACGCTGTTCTCCAACCACGTGACCTTTGTGACATTCAGAGCCCTCATTTACAGAAACACTTTGCAGACTGAAGCCAAACCAGATAACCACGGTAACCATAATATAGCTATGAATAAAGCAAGCACTCACAGTAAATATGTACTGCCATTACTGAGAAAGTTTTCTAATTAAACCTAGTTTGTCTAAACACTCTTATCACACATCGGTTCAACAGTCGCCAGTTTCAGCAAAAAACCACCACACAACTGCAGATCTATTTGTGAGTAGACCTACAAGCTGCTCCACATAGAAATAGTTCGAGGGTGTGAAGGAAACTCAGTTTATTATGAAGTAAGTTCACTTTCTAGTCCTGTAATAATGTAAAATATTGTGTTAGCGTTGCTCCATTTTTGAGTGTTATGTTGAGAACTTAATTCTTGTAAAGAAAGGCAAGTAATGTCAACTCTCAAAAGCACTGAACAGAAAAAAGGAAAAACAGTTCCAGTGATGCAGAAACAGAAGAAAGTATGACTATGAAAAATAGAGCACCAGGAAGAAATGTGACAGAGTCTTTCCAGGAGAGCATGAGAGCTGAGTTTGGTGGCTTGGAATGCTTGAGCATCGAGAAGGACTGGAGACGGCGAGAGTCTTTCTAGAGAAGGATGAGGCAGAGGTGGGCTGAAGAAGAGGACAGTGTTCACAGGCGAGTCAGGCTGTCATTACCATTCTCCAGGTTCTCGTTGCTCTCGTAGCAGCCCGAGTCTCGGGGGGAATCTCCCAAGAGGCCACGTCTGTCCAGCAGCAGCTTCTCCTGCGAGCCTCCAGACGGACTGTTGCGCTCGGGGTCGCTGCTTCCTGCAAGGCATGAAACCACCAACAGGGGGCAGATAGTCACATCTTATGATCTCATGAAAAACTGCTGTAAAACCATAAACTGTTTGTAAAAGATGGATGCAGAAGTGCCTTAAACCTGAATCGCCTCTGTAGTTTCATCATTTTTGGTACTGTAGAAATCTAATCTCATATCGAAGAGGCTTTCTGGGTTCTAACTCAACGGCTGTTGGTCCCAGGTATTTATTGTGACTCCTAAATCACCTGACTCATGGTCAGTTAACTAAATAAGATGGGCTCAAGGTGTGAGTGGTTGTGAAACTGCCTGGAGAGGGATCTCAGGACTGCATTATAAGTACCTGATAAATGGTGTTTTAGATTCTCTGTTTCAGTTTAAAATAGATTATTAAACTTAAATTTGCATTTTTTCTGACAGCCAGCAGAGGGCGACTCCTCCAATTGCATAATTAAGTCTGATTGTGTACAAGTCTACGAGAAAATTCTCACTTGACCTGTCACCTCAGTATACATTTTCCTCATGAGTTTAATTGAATTGCTAGTTTTAAGCCTTCAATACAGCAACATGCTCATTTTATAAATAGTGGTTCCATTTAGAGTAAAATAAACGATAAAACAGGGTATGTTTTAGGGTGAAGCTATGTAGTAGTTGACAAGTTGCTACCATATAATCTTGTGTAGTGTCCTCGAGTTCTCACTACATCCAGTTTCGAAAGACCAATTCAAATTCCAAACTTGTGGTTTTAAGATGACAGTCCTAAAACCAACGGGTGGCATCACAGTTGCTACATCTATTTTTTATATACAGTCTATGTGTGAAACTCTGTAATTAGCCAAACCCGAGGCACAGCAGTCACAAGCATAGAAATTCTAGATTATGTCAAAGGAGGGACTTTTAAATGAATGAGAACATGTTGGTGTAAAGCATTTGTGGAGTTGCCAATTGAGCATTAAGCTTTGTGTAAACCCTGGAATATTCTCATCTTACATTTGGCAGTTGTGACTCTGCATGTTTGGTTTCTATTTGACTCACCGTCATACTCCTGCAGTAGCTCCACAGCAGTCAGCAACACGGCTCTGTGCTGAGGGTCTCTGATGTTCAGCTCGTCCAGGTCCTCCTCCTCGAGCAACTTGAACGTGTCCAGATCCTCGTAGCCATTGAAAAGGAAGGTGGGAAGATGCTCCTGTGGTGAGGAGAGGATGGACGATGCACAAACAGATCAATAAAAACATGTGGAAGGAATCAAACACAACTTGTATCTGTGTACCAGCAGGTGAAAAAGTTCAGTGTTCAGCAAGTTTGGATTTTGGATACACTTATTTGCTTTCTTGCTGGGAAGTAAAGCTCACAAACATGTTATATCTTGTTTGTTTGATGCATAGAAAAATAACATACAAAACAACAAGTAGTGGAATTAACTCAATGCTTCCAGTCAGGAAAAAACTGACCACAAAATCACGTGTTATTTTCAAAATTTTGTTTTTCTTATTAATTTAACCAATAAGATATACATGAATTAGTGAACTACTTAGTGAGCTTCAGAGCTGCAGGTAATCTTTGTGCCTTGGTTCTAAGCTTTGTACTTAGTAGACAGATACAAAGAGTGGTTTAAATTATGCTTATACTCCCACCAAGAGAGTGAATATCTGCATGTCCCAAAAATGTCAAACTGTTCCTTTTGATAGAGCTAAAACCCATCCCCACTGGCGGTTCCTTTCATCTAAGACTCGTATCTCTGAGTACACTGAAAATCCCAGGACTGTTTTTGTTTACAGCTGTCAAATTAATTCCTGTGCATGTGCCATATAACATCCCACTGCCTGTGTGTGATTTTCATTATGTTCCGAGGTCATTACTTTGAGGTTGATGCGATCGAGCAGTTCCTCCACAGAGGTGGGTTTGGGTTGCCGGGCCTTCCTCCTCCTGCGTGTCTTCTTGGGCTTCACCTCCTCTTCATTCAGAACATCCACATAAATGAACTTGAAGGTGCCGACTTTGCCGTTGAGCATCCCCATCCACGTTCCCATTGGAGGCTTACTGATGATGTCGATGACGTCTCCGCTCTGCAAAGCGACACCAGCGAGTTACCTTGAAAATTTCAGCTCATCTCTGTGCGGTGTGTGGTTTAACGTGGTGTACCTTCAGTTTGAGGGAGTCGGTGTCGTAGGGACTCGGGGTGAAGTCGGTATGAACCAGAGCTCGTCCACAGAAGGGTCCGCGGTAAGGCAGCTCATCTTCCTCTCCATCCTCTGACTTCACACTCTCTCTGTTGCTGTTGGAGGAGTCAGTGGTGCCCACCGTCTGACCACCTGCACAAATAACAAAAGAATAAGTCACGACAGTTTTCCGTGCAGATGAATACCGCAAGACCAGAACATTTAGACTATCTCAAAGGCCATTTAAAGTCTTTCAAACACCTCTACAATAAACACCACACATCTGGTGTTCCAAGGACAAGTTAAAACAAACACTGAGGATTATTTGCACGTACACCCAGATCTATAAACACAAAGACGTACTCATGGAACTTTGTCCGCTGAGGGAGCTCCTCAGGCTTTCCACAGAGCCTCCTGGCTTCAGTTTGGGTTTCTCCAAGGAGTCAGAGTCTGTCTGAGGCGAGTGAGGGCAGCTGGATATACGGTCTGGGCTTGACTAAGACACAGCAGGAAAAAACAATGACATTTTAAAGATTTCACAACATCACTTAAATGCAAAATCTACAATGGTAGCACAGATAGATGCTTCTAAAACATACCTGTTCAGAGAGAGAACAGTGGTATCTCTTGGATATGTGTTTTCTCATCGTCTCTCTCACAGACTTGACTTTTTTGCCCAGTGAAATACGGGACATCGGCGGAGACTTGACACCGTCTCTCACACCACCTTCTCCATCTTTGCTCTAATTTACATACGCAGAGAAGAAGAAGAAAAGCACATAAGTAAACATGGTTAAACACCAAAATTCTTCTGAGTGAGTTCAGGTAAAATAGTAGTTACATACAGTGTTATCATTGTCAGAGATGACAGCGTGCCCTGAGCGGCTGGTCAGGTCAAATCCCCCAAAGCTACAAGCTCTCTGTGGGAAAAACAGTAACATGGAAGCAGGTGAGTTTTTAGAGACTTATTCTAGACACCACTGGAGGAAGTGAAGCTTGAGTTCCAGTCGCAGGTACAATTTCTGCCCAACAGCTTAAGTTTTTGTTGAAGATTAAGTTGCAGTTGAAGTTTTGCTCCAACACTGGATACATAAAGAGCAGGTGGGCGTAAACAGGTGATTGACTGTATTATAGAAAAAGTACACGATTCTCTCCATTAGTTAGTGAAGCAGTCACTTAGTGCTAAATCTAAAATCAACTAGGACTACAACGACAAACAGTCTTCAGTGCAGGTGCTGCAGAATGCTGATCGGTATCAGTTTAGTTTGGAATCGATATGACATCAGTTGGGTATTTATGCAAACAAAGAAAGTCTGGGCAGGGAGGAGAACATTAAAATAAAAACAGGACAGTATATTATGCAGAATCAGCATCTGCTTGTCTGATAACTGAATCTTCAGTGACAAGTTGGACCTTTATAGGCATTAAGAACTTCATGTGGCCATCAGTCAGCAGAATTGTGGCTTTTTAGGTGGAGGCTGGACTGTAGCTGTGAAGCAAACTTTTGAAATTTCACTTAAAAAATTGAGCTTTTTCACTTTAACTTCTTTGGAGTGCATAAACTTGGCTGTGTAGTGTCATCAGAAGAAGCTACGATACAGTTGATTTGTAATAAACAGAGCAGAAGAAGCCAAAAACAAAATCAGCAATTCACCACCAACAAAAAATACCTTGAAGACCAAACTTTGGCCATGTACAAGAAAAACAGAGATAAGTGTTCAGGGATTGTTTTCAATCCGTAAAGTTGTATTTATTCTTTCATGTCAGCTGGTATTGGTCATGTAAATAAATGTTTGCTCATGACAGAACGCAATCAGAAAAGATGTCTCTGCCCCCCATTATACACAGTAACTCATTTGAAAAAAACAAAAACCACCTGGCGAGTGTAAAAATGTTCCTGTGTAACTTTGGAAGTTTTCTCAAATTTCACTGTTTCCATTAACTTTTCTAATGCAATACTTCAAAATGCATATGAAACATATTATGGAAACATGAATTCTGTTTCAAAGCAGCATATTGAAGGATGATACTAGCTAACTTAACAACCCTGGATGTGAAAAGACTATTTCTAAAGGATTAAAGGTGGAGTTTGTGGAAGCAGGGCTGTCTACAAACTCTGGATTTTTTGTCAGCACACACAGAATAGATAGCTAGTAGGCTGCAGATATATTAGACATTCACTGAATTTGACAAAGTCTATTGGATTAAAATCACTGACTTTCCCTTTAATTTTACACAACAGAATAGCTTTAACTCTGACCCACTTGCCAAACTGCAGTGCTTCTTCAAAGGCTCCTCTGTACTCACCCCATGGTGGCTGAGTGGGTTGAGAACCCGGTTGCGAAGCTCCCCGTCGGTCACCGAGCGAGCAATTTTGGTTTCCTCCTCGTTGCAGCCCTCCATTTCAGAAAAGGAAGAGCCGCTTTCTTCAGCTGCCTCCCTCACATTTGCTGCTGCTATGCCGGTCTGCTGGTGGCCGGGACTCCCGCTAGACTTGCTGAAGGCCTGGAAGATCTTCTGGCTGCTGCAGGTGTCCAGGCTGCTGGAGGAGGGGGAGGTGGTCAGGCTGTCAGAGTCCCTGTCGTAGGCGAGTTGTTCCTGCAGAGCTGACGCCAGCGAGTCCACGGGACAAACTGCAGGCTTCCTCTGCACACCTGAATACAGAGAGAGGCTGGCATCTCCGCAGGGAAGATCTACATTCAGGCTCTCTGGGTGGGCAGAAAGAGAAAAGAGGAGATTGACTTGGAAGAAATTGTAATACCAATTCAAGATTAATTGTGTTGTAAAGTGGCCCTAGATAAACAAAACTTAATGTAAATAATAAAGGCAGACTTTTGTCAAATAAAAACACTACAACAGTCAAGTCATCTGCAGTCAATACTATGGTAAGATGACTTTTTGAAAACAAAAACTCAAGTAAATCTCCAACTTTCATTACATTCCTCTTTGTTTACCTGCTTTTTCAGGTATATCTTCAATCTGCTAAGATGAATGTACTGGTCAAACACTGAATACTTTTATGTTGGGAAATTTATCAAACAATAATCATGCTAAAAAAGATTGGGGGGAAAATAAACTGACTGTTCTTCAAAGCGCATACTCTGCAACAAGTGAAAATACAAGGTAAATACTGTTATTATAGTGTATATGCTTAGTCAAACTGTAATTAGATGTAGCAGAATTACTGAAATTTTCTCTAGAATCTACGTCACACTGAACATTGCGGTGTCCCAGGTGCAATATTTCCTCATAATGCACCGTCTGTTCTTACTGCAAACACCATAATACTCATGAATTTGATGTGCATGAAAGCTGCAGCCTATCTCGCATATTTTATCATGCTGCATCACATTAAACCACAGTAAAAATCTAAACAACGTATCAGTTTCTGCAAAGACATTGATGTCTACCACATCCACGTGCACTTTGTTAGATATTTTCTGACTGTGGTTTCAGTACCCTCTGCTCCAGGCCTCTTGGACTCGTCAATTCTGATCAGCTTCTTCTTTACTTTCCGAGTCGAGTTGACCAGTTTATGGAGCCTCCTGAACGTCACAGATTCCTCCTGTTCGTTGTCTGACAGGTCACAGGGCTGACAGGACAAAGCAAGAAAACATTTAACCTTGCAACAGAGCTTTGCAGGTAAACAACACTACGGGTCTGTTATTATTATTATATAACAGCTCTGAGGCCTAATATTTTCATTTCAGCTGTGTTCAGCTGCAAGTGCTGCTTCAAGTAGAAACCATTTGTAGCTTAATATACATATGTGGTGGAAAACCACAGCAATGACTGTGAGGCCACTGCAGACAGCTAACCCATATACACAGGGCCACAACAGACTCTCTAAACGTGGGAACACGAACAGCTAGCTGCCTGGAAATCACCTTAACCAAAATAAAATGAAAATGTCAGTGGTGCATTTGAAGATGAACATACATGTTGAAGATTTAAATGCTGACCAAAACATGGGCGGCTTCCCAGAATGTACATCAAAAGAGAAATTGAAAGCAGATTATATGACAGAAATTCAATGCAAGAAGAAACGGTCTATAATTAACAAAAGAACAACAGGGGGAAGAGGTGAATCATACAAATACGCAAAACGAGAAAGTATGAGGCGAATGCACGCAGAGCAGAGAGAAATAGTCAGGCCATCCAGACGAATCTGAAAAATGTGCCCTGAAGCTGAGCCCCCTAATCACCCCACCCATGCATAAAAGAGCTGCGGCCTGCATAACAGGGCCCTGTGCTGAATCCACCCGCTCACTGCAGCACAATAGGGGGTTAGCGCTTTGACAGCGATGAATAGAAGTCCGCCCAGTGGCCTGCAGTTGGGAGAGGGCCCTGAGCTGCTGGGCTTTAGAGGGGCCCCGGTTCACTCCCGGGACATGGACAGAGCGAAAGAGAGGGGCTCTGTCAACAGCTCAGCAGCCTTGGCACTGGTCGATCAGAGGCCCTCACGCAACAACACGCTGTCTGAAGTCGTGATTCAGCATTAAAAAGCAACTAAGATGCCCTCGGAGACTTACGTTGCAGCTGAGCGACTCGTTTGTGTTGGGACCGCAGGGATCGGTCCACTCCGTGAGATCGGGCTTGCATGTTTGTCTGTTTTGTACTTCAAACTCCTTCAGCTGCAAAAAGAGGATGACCCTGTTAGTTAATGATGCATGTGCAGAGTATATTCTGTGTAATCAACCAGCTGATGCAGTATTTCATTCTTGAACTGCTGGAACATATGATATTGCATTTTTTTGTCATGCAGATAAAACCATATTTTAATCATATGTCTACAATTTAATAATACCTTCTTGTAATTCATTCAAAACAAATGTTGACAGGGCTTTGAAGAAATAATGTCATTTCCTGAGTGAAAATAATGTGTTTTTTGTTTGTTTTTAAATGAGCCCAACTCAAAGAAGTGCATTTAGTGTTCCAATTCTAAAAATCACAAAAAAAAAGGAGAAAAATACAGCAGTAAAGCCAAGTTACTTGGGATGCATATCTTACCCGTGCCAGGGCTTCCTCTATAGAGATCATATTCTCCTTCACCATCATCATCAGCTGAATTCGCTCCTCGTCACTCATGGTAATCTCACTGGCCACAAAACCAACATCATCACCTGCAAAAAGTAGAAATAAAAGTTTTACTATACTCTCCTGAGAAACTCTAAGCATTACATACAAAAAACTGAAGAAATCTGTTGTGAAATTAGCCCTATAAACAGAAACGCCATTTGAGTTTGTGTTTATATGACATACCTTTAGAAATCTGACGCATCACTCCCTTCTGTGACTTTCGGAAACTCTGCCAAAAAGACTTGCTTTTTCTCTTTCCATCCCATTTTCCTATGAAACGTAATTAGTTAACATTAACACAGAGAAAATCACAAAATCTAAAACTGTACAAACACAAAATTAAACAAAAATGGTCACATTACAGTTAAATACAAAGTATTAAACCCTACATTTGTCAACATACAAACATAAACAGTATGCAAAAGGATTTATTTTCTAATTACTGTCTTTTCTGTAAGATTCAATTTGCTTAAAATAAGCTGACAAAATTGACATTCATTTAATACAAATTAAAGACTAAACAAATGTAAATATAACAGTAAAACTTCAATTTTACCTCCTGATCCATCATCCGAGCTGGATTTGTGCACAGGAAACCTAAAAATCAAACAAAAAACATTAACTTCATTTAAAATATATAAAAGAGGAATCAAACCCAGGAACAAGGCAGTACCTGTTATCCAAAGTTATTTTCTTCATTTTCCCTGCTATCCCACCATCTCCCTCATCAAGTCTATCTATCCTCTCGAACTTGCGTCAGATTAGCAAAAAAATAAAAAAATCGGAATCACAAAAGCTCACTGTGCCTCATGACAGCAGCATCGCAGTAAAGCAGGAATCAAAGCAGTGAAAGCAGATGAAACAGACTGACTGCTCTTGGCTGATGAACAGAGGTCAGAGCTCTGTGGCCATCGCTGGAACAATAGAGCCTTTTTCTGCTCTAGTTGGGGTTTTGCAGCAGCAGCGCTAACGTGGTCTCTGCATTCTCTGCACACTTTCACCCTCCCTCTTTCTGTCTGTCTGTCTGTCTGTCTGTCTGTCTGTCTGTCTGTCTGTCTGTCTGTCTGTCTGTCTGTCTGTCTGTCTGTCTGAACTGGTTGTTGTGTACGTCTGTCTTCCCCTCAGTCTCTCTCCACCTCAGATGACACTTGTTTCTGGTGGTTCAGTGTATACCTTTAAAAGCAGATCAGATCTATCTATCTAAATCTTTGGATTTTGTAAATCTGAAGTCACAGAGGTTTCTCTGATCAAAGACACCTAAAATTCCAATGCAATCAAGGTTATTTTTTGCTAATAAATGACAAATTGTATTCCAATTTGTCTTTCACAAGATACTTTATTTGACAATATTTGGTTTATCACCTTAAAAGTGACACATAGGGGTTAGGTGGATATATTTTATTTTGATGACAGTCTGAAGACCCATATCATCTTAGTTTTCTTCAGGAGGACCATGAAAGAAGTGAAAGTAAAGCTATTTTATACACTTATTGACGGCACCAGCAGAACACCATGATACCGAAACCATGGGTGAAGATTTCATTTAAACTTTTATTTCACTTTCATGCACATTGTCAATCTAATTTTTCGTTTCATTTTTATCTCTGCAATATGTCATTATCATGTGTGATATTACCTCAGTATAATTGAGGGCATTTTATTTTTTGTCAGTATTGTTTGTACTTGCTTTTCTACTTTTCAGGCGCTGCATTTCTTGTTATTTTGTTTGTTGCAGAGCAATATCGAGCAAAAGAATATCCTGTAGTAATAATAAGGTTTTATGTCATCTTATCTTGAACGACAGGAGCGGATACATTATGCAGGTGGCCTGGGGGGGATTTCTCGCATTCCGATGAATTTTTATGTTCCAATTTGTGTCTTTTCTGCATCAATTCATGGTGGAAATATCTTTATTTATGTAAAGGAAAAATAAATTCATGATGTTTCAAAATATAATGGAACATAATGGAGTGAGACTATCAAAAATTCTGTATTGCTTTTAAATATTCATTCTCCTGCGCCCCCTACACACAGGAGACTGAATATGAAATGCATGTGCTCTCAATATTGCAGGTGATTTAACTCCTGTTTCCCCTCTAAAATGTATGTCTGTGATTCTAACTGTGTATTGAATTCAACTTTATAGAGCAAAACATCATCGTTGTTTTCCCTCTTCTAAATTTATTAGAAAAACTACATGGGAGACAAATAGTTGAAATATTTGGCTTGAAGATCGAATGATCCAGATCACATTCTTCTCTGTGGCTCTGAAAAGGCTTCCCATGATCTGACTTGCTACATCCAATAACATTAAGACGCAGGATTCACTTTATTGATAAACCGGGTTAACAAAACAACGATTAGGTGAAATTCCTACAAAATATTTTCATCCTCCTTAGTTATATGGTTATGTTAATGGATCCTGTCATCCTTTGTTGAATTTTTTTGCGACTGGAGCTCAGCTGACTTTGTCGATCAGCTGATGCACAAACTGACGTACATCTCTTTAAAAAGAGATAAAGTGCAGTATAAGAAGGTTTAAAAGCTCAGAGACTCTGCAGGAGACTTCTTAGATTAAAGTGCACCACAAATGGGTATTTGTGGAAATAGTTGAAAGCCAGATTGAGCAAAGAAACAGGGATTATGCACGGAGAGGATCATCGAACGACAAATCTGCCAAACCGGTGAGATCGCTCCTTTTTTCCTTTTGCCGGATTATTTGTCATTGAACGGATCACAGACTTTTTGCCTTATTGCAGCTAAACTGTGGAATATTTTGCTCTCGCAGTCCAGCACCATTTTGCTCTTTTTCTGTATTTTGTTTTTGTTTGAAATAACCTTTCTGAAATGCTTGCTCAAGGAGAAACACACTGGAATACAGTATATTCTATAAATTCTGTAAAGTGGGAAACGTTAAATGAGTTTGGTTGTAAATATACTATAGACTTTAAAATATCATCTTCAGTTTGCCTCGTACTTATTTGTTCGCAGTACTTGACTGAAGCTGAATATAACTAAGAGTAAACGCTTTGATTAGCTCTTAAGGAATAATCACATCTGTGTGCATTAGGTCAATATTTACATCACTAATTGTTACAACTCTGCTACAAAATCATGAGAAAAAAAGGTGTGTTTGTTTGTGGGATTTTAAGAAAAAACTAAAGAAAAGATAGTAAAAAAAGTTTAAAAATAACGGTGCTGCTGTCCAAAAAGTGATGCTCCTTGTTGACAGTGATCCGTCAGCTTCCTCTAGAGGTTCTTCTAACGTTATGAAGTGAAACCACTAGGGGGCAGTGTAACTTCCCTGTTCAGACACGAGTAACACATGGAGTTTTATTAGTTGTATCTCTACAGACTCATTCACAGTGATAATCAACTCCTGAAACACAAGAAAATTGCCCAACTTTTAGGCCACTCACTGTCTGTCATGTCTCTTTAACAAACCTAATCAGATCAATGTGCTGCTTTCTCATTAGTCACCATCTGAAATCTTTCATCTTATCCAGCTGTCCAGTGACAAAATATGACTAATCCTCAAAATCCTTCAAAAGAGACAATGCATGGAAGGAAGGAAGTTCATAGGTGAGACAGAAATGCTTCATAAGTGTGAGGTGAGGGGCAGCAGGAAATAGAGGAAATGCACATGTACATGGAAGTAATGGAGATAATACAGGAGAAGTAATCGCAGTTCAGCTTCCAGAGCGATAGGACTTAAATAAATAATAACTAAGACACTACTGGGGCAAAATAAGAGTCTCAGCCATGTTTGTGACGCTATAAATCACATAAGTGCTTGTTTTTTTGCAGATGTTTTGCCTAATAATGGAAACTGTACTGCATTTTTTAACAACAGGTTGTAATTATGACTATTTTTTACCTTCTCTCGGTCTCTGGAGTTGATGTCATACTGCTGAGTCCCAGGGATTCCTTAAGAAGATAAATAATGTGAATGTAAATACAAACAGTACAGCAGCAAGGCTCTCATTCACTGAGCTGTTTAAAGTCTGCACTTTCCCAAGCAACGGGGGGGATTTAAATACGACGTTTTCCTTTAAAGTGTGGCAGGAAAATTATATACCTGATGTAAATTAGCTTATGTCGAGTGTAATTAAAAGGTTCAGGTAGTAAAGTTTGTGGGAACATAATCCCACTTATCCTTCTTCACTACATTTCAGGAGCTTTTCCCAAACATTCAACAACATTCTCAAGGGCACTTCTCTGCATCACAGTTGGTCAAATGTCACTTTGTGGTTTCCTACATTGCTTTTTGCTCAGGATAATCATGACAAGGCGATTCGTCTGCCTCTTATCAGCTCATCTGCTGACGCACAGAGAAGGAGGAAGTTGCCTCCTCATGGGGTTTGACACACCGAGAGTCGGACACTCACCTGGATCTGAGAGCGGAGCTGCAGTGATGTGGCCACTGAGTCAACCTTTCCCTGAAACTCATGGACAGGGGAAGCAGAGGAGTAAATTATAGAGTCATCGCATAAATATAGACATAATATTCATCTGACTGAATCAGCCAATCCACAATAAGGGACAATTAAATTATGTCAGTGGTTGTGACCTTTGCAATTTCTGTGTGGTGTTTGAACATATCTGAATTTGATTTTAAGCTAATATTTTAACAAAATTACTTTTTTTCCTTCATATTTTCATTTACAGCATCAGTAAATGTCCAACATGACAAAAAGCAAAGTTTACATCTGTACTTCTTGAGCTAATTAGAGGCTATGTAAGATTAGAACCAACCAGACAGTTAACACAACATTAAGGGAAACCAGAACCCACAAGTTAAAGGAACAGTTTGCTTATTCTCCTTCATGCTGAGAGTTAGATGAGGCAAAAAGACCTTCAGACAGAGCTAGGTAGCCGTTTTCAGTGTTTATGCTAAGCTAAGCTACCCAGGTTAAAGGAACAGCTAGAAAATTTGCTTTCATGCTGAGAGTTAAATAAGAGAAAACAGATTCGGACAGAGCTAGTTAGCAGTTTCCAACATTTATGCAAAGCTAAGCTACCCAGTTGCTGGTTGTAACTTTATACTCAAATGGCAGATGTAAGAGTGGCATCAATTCCTGCATAGATTAGAAGTGGTTAATTGAGGTTTTATCCTGCATAACATGAAAATCAGCAGCACCAAACTGACAAGAATTGAGAATAAAGTATAAAACATTTTTTAAAAGTTTTTTTCTGAGGGGTTTTGTGAACCTTGGTTACATTTACTAAAGTATAATAGACACTTTAGTTTATAAAATGGTGAGAAATAGCAGGAAAATGTTCTGCTTTCTGTCAAATAGGCAGAATGGGCAGGCAGACCATGCTTACTGTCATGCTCTGTCACTCCCTAAACAACATTTCTGAGGAAGCACAAACCCCAACATACCTCAAATAAAATTGCTTATAACAATATCATACTGTTACTGTAAGGGTGTGATAAAATTGGCAATACAGCAGCAGAAATAACCTCAATGACGAGTGCTGAACTGACAAGAACAAGACCGATAAGGCTGTTTACCATCTCTGAATCTTGCACTACTTTGCGTTTCCGTAACTCCTCCATCCTGTCACACACGTCGCTGAGGGAGGTGCCGTAATAATGTGAGTACTCCTGAGCCAGGTCATCAAGGTTCCCCACCGAGCCATCCTGCAAGAGATAAAGAGGCATTCAAACACTCTCAGAGATACGAGGAGGAAAACGACACCCCACAGAGGCCGAGCAAGATGCCAGACAGAAGGCAAACACTGCAAACACTGACCACTGTTGATGAAAAGCCATTGTTTTAAGCTTCAGCACTGTCACCTTCAACACAAGCAGCCAGGAAACACTGAGATAAAGCACCAGGAGAGCAAAGGCATCAGAGACACCCAGCTGTGATATTGCCTCTGTCTTCACCGGGCTGGTTGTTGTCTTCCTGTCCGGTGACCCCGTCCACCTCCTCAGACGTGACCCCCCGGCTTGAAGAGGCACCGAGTGACGCAGCTACGAGGCTCGATCTGCTCTCAAAGTCATCGGGACTGGAGTGGAGAGGCCACGGTTCAATCCACCGTAAATCACAAGGGAGTAGAGTCACTCAGGCCGACGAGTTTTTGTCCTGAGACACAGCACGCTCTCCTGGATGTAACCCCCTTTTAGTTTCCTTCTATTGTAAAAACTGAATGTTCTGTGCTTTTCGCTGTGTGGGAGGAATACAAATCACATAATTTTTGCTGAGTTTTATGATCTTGTGACTTCTGGGACCAGAAACAACACATGGAGGCGGTTTCCTTGTCAGGGCAGCAATCCTAGATCTAAACTAAAGAGGCATTTTTAACCAGATGACTCCAACGGTCTGTAATTAAAGACATATTGGATGACTTTGCAAATTATACTTCAGGACAGAAAAGTGTTTCTTGCTATGATGCACAATCTTTGCTGAAGCTGAATTATACTGAAGCTTCATCTTTCCAAGCGTTTTACCCCGAAAAATTACATTCTTATGCAATGACTCTATTTCCTAAAACTGTGGTCTAATTTTTGGTTTTATATTAATACAGCTGACACAATGTTCAGACATAAATAAACTGTTTTGAAAATATCTTATCCCTTTTAAAAACAGTATTTGTAATGATTAGAGTATGGTTAAACCTGCAATATTTTTTGTAGATTTAATGATTTTCATGCCACTTATATGTAAACAAGATGATGATAAAACACACAATAATGGTTCTCAAATAATAACCAGACTTCACCAGTGTGTCTGGTAATAATCAATATTAACATCACTTCACTTATAAATGAGCTGTAAATAATATTTATGTATTTATGCAACCAGGAAACACTGGCTATGATACTAGTGTTCTATAAAGTTGTTATTGGTTAACATGTTTGGAAAAAGTAACCTATCTCTATATCCAATAGACACAAAG
The DNA here is from genome assembly GCF_022539595.1 of Amphiprion ocellaris. Taxonomy (NCBI): domain Eukaryota; kingdom Metazoa; phylum Chordata; class Actinopteri; family Pomacentridae; genus Amphiprion; species Amphiprion ocellaris. The sequence continues at coordinate 24,061,901 of NC_072785.1, read as the reverse complement.
CAACACTAATATTAATTTGGAGTCAAGTTTCTGCCTCCTCAATGAGTGTAAATCCAATATTTGCCTTAAATAGAGCTAAATCATTGCGGATATATAAGCATCAGTGTATACGTTGTCCGATAAGTGGTAATTTAAAAACTGTTTTAGAGAATATAATGAAGAAAAAGATGCTTGGGTTAACTTAGAACTTGTGTTACCACATTTGTCCAGCAGAATAGCTCTGACTATTGTTTTGAATCCTCGCAATGCTGTCTGCAGCACATGTAGCAGAGTATCACAGCTGAGCCAATGGTGGTGCGGAGTCAAGTTTTGTCTTCACTGTAAGTTGCAAAGTAGTTTGTGAAATAAATTGCTGTAAAGTTATTAAACAATGACCATTTTCATTTTTAATATAACTAAAATACAAAAGAATATGAGTTGATATATCAATATATATCAAGTTTTGCCTGGCTACCGGCCCAAAAGTCCACGACTGGTTAGACTCTACTCTTGAGATGTTGGAAACTAAGGAGCAGAGTCACCAGCTGGCCGCTCACGTTGTCTGATCCTGAGCAGAAAGCATACAGTGGGGTTTTTGGAGGTTTTTAGTTGAAAACAGCTGTCTCCCGTGTTTATGAAATGACGGTGGAACAGTGAAAGTAAAACAAAAGTAAAGTTGCGGGAAGGAAAACTAAAAGACGTGACAGATGCTCTAAAGCTCTGTGGATTTCTGGGTTCATCAGTAAAAGTGACACGTTTACGTACAAGCAGTCATGTGATCTGCAGTTAATTATTACAATTATTGCAATGATCAACCTAAAGGAAGTAACTTATCCAAACTCAAGCTGTGTTTCTGAAAGCATCTTGTTAATTAAAGTTTCTGTGAAGATATTTAATGTCCAATGCTTCAGTAGATGAATAATATTAACACCTAAACAAAAATGAGCATTTTACGTGGGTGGGCTACAGCTGAAATACAGGCGGAATCTGGGATTTAGGAGAAAGATTGTTGATATTTAGCTACTTTTGTATATTTAGATAGCTGGCATGTGTCAGATTTATTGTACTCCGTTTCCTCTCTTGTATCATGCACTCAAATGTTCACACACTGGAATAGTGTTGTGTGGATTTTTCTGAACCAATTTGTTTGTTTCCTATTACCTAGTGGACCCAGAGGAAATATCAGCTGTATGTAACAATGTATTAGATTAGAATCACATACTCCACTTTTAAATAGATAAAGACAATCTAATCTAAAATGACTAATGTTCGTCTGTCCAATCAATAACTGTGTTGCTAAATTAGTACTGTTTTATGCAGCAAGGTGCCTGAAAACATGTCACACGCATCATCAGTATAGTGAGACTTTCACAACATACAGACAACTAAAGATAAACCACAAAAAAAACCTCTACTAAACAATGTCATGTATTGTGGGTAATATAGCGTGAAGGAATACAGTTCCACATGAAGTAAGACAGTTCATTATTACACCTATTCAAGAGTTAAGACTGGGAAGACAAACACAAGCTGTGTCAGTAACAGCCGTCCAGTAAGTGCACAAACCGCTTCACGCATTTAGTATTATTATCCTTCACTCATGCTGTACCCTAAAGACATGCAAATACGCCTGCTGAAAACAGTGCAGTGAAAAGTAAGACTGTGGGCTCACTTGTCTCGTGTCATGATAGACTGTGACTGGCTCAACTGTCCAGAAAAGAGGCCCATTCATTTGGTAAATGACATGCCCCCGGGTCGAAAATGGCCCTGAAAATCTGGCCACTTTTCATATAGTCGAGAAACAAGGCCGACGGAGAAGCTCTGCACTGTGCCTGGCCACCGTCGCTCTTCTGCCTCCGACTGCCACTGATTCACATAAACAGCCTATTGTGACACAGCCACATGATATTACAGCGCCCTGAGTGATTATTAGACACGCTGCATGCATACATCCCCACTACAGTTGAATGTAAACGCAGCGTTGGTAAACAAAGTGACCTGAATGATGAATCACACAAACAAGAGCCAGCATGAGGCTAGAAATTCCTACAAAATGGGTGAAAATATTCCAGCGAGCTTCATGTTCGCCTCTGTCTTCAAATTAATGGTGTCTAAGCCAAAACTGCAGCATGAGACATCAACCGCAGAGGCTTGAAAAGGAGAGTGTGGTGTCACATTTCTCAGGCGCTGAGCATCTCGTAGTCAGACAAAAGATACACGTGCCCTCGGGGCTGAGAGGGTTTTAATGAGTGTTTTTACAGTTCCTCTTGCCTCACTTATTCAGGCAGCGAGACCTGGGCCGCAAAGTATCAGGGAGTAATTAGCTTTATCCTGCTTTGAGATGTTGTTTGTAGGTCTTGTGTCAAAAGTCGGAGGTGACGACAATTATAAAGACTGTAAATGTAGTTTAATGTTAGACAGCTTTTTTGACACTAAATATGCAGACTGAAGTGAGTGTTATTTTGAGAACAGTTCAGTAGATTTGTCACAAACTATATATCACAGAATACCACATCTGGGCTGATGTGGGAGAGCAGCATTCTTTTAAAACATGGCACTGTAAAAGCTAGATCATCTCCAAAAAGTATACATTTATATCCCATTTTAGGTTGTCATTTCCAAAACATGTTTAAAAACAAGTAACCCAGATCTGACAAGGATTTCCTAAAGATGTGTCAATCATCTATCAATCAATTCAAAAACTTAATTTCAATCAAATGTCACTGTAAGATTTACACTCAGCAGAGAATTTCTTGTTATAAACATCACTGACCACGTCATGAATGAACCGAGAGAGGTTTCTAAAGATCACGTGAGAACATGCACTGACTTGTTTAAGCGATTTCAGCTCAATGAAAGTATTCGCTATCTGAATAAAACAGCAGTCAGAACTGCAGAGAAAAGCTAAAAAGCAAACACCACGTTGTCTTTTAACACAGTGTCATATAAAATTACATTACTTGCAGTTAATGTAGAGAAAACTACCACCTCCGGCCATAGGAGCACATTCCAGCTCAAACATAAAAATACACTCACCACAAACAGGCATCTGGCTGCCAACAACAGCTGTCCAGAAGTTGCTCTTTACTTCCACCACAGTTCTGGAAGTGAAAGGCTCCGATTTGAAAGTTAACTCAGTTTAGAGAGAGTGGAGGACAATACATCCCGAAGTGAAGGGGAGGGGAGTCCAGCTCGCATAAATTAGAGGGAGTTTGGCTGAGGAGAGATTGGGGGAGTTGCAACCACATATGACGCTGGTGCAGCTGGGTGGGGCAGCCGAGTCTCTCCAGCTGCAACCCACAGGGACCGGCTGACTCATGTTCAAATAAACCTCCACCTCTTAGTGTATGGACGCGAGCCTGCGTGTTTATGTCTGGAGTTCACTGTAAAAATTTACTTTTAAAAGTTTGAACTGTGTCGTTTTGTAATTATTTACTATTAGTACTAGCATATATTTTACAGAATTTTGTTAATTACTGTTAGTAACTAGCAAAATTAAATAAAAATGGTAATAATTTACATGTTTACCAAAAAACAAACAAACAAAACTACAAGTAATGTCCACATTAAAAATCTGTAGTTTTAGAAATTGTGCTTTGTTCTTTCATAGCGTTTCACAGTGAAACGATGCTATATTTTCCTGCATTTAAATTAGCCAGAAAAAAAGATAACATAAAAAACTATTATTTTACAGATATATGCAATTTTTAAAAGAAAAATTCTGTATATCAAAAACTGAAAAAGTGCTAAATGATTTCATGATTTTAGAGATTTTCCTGTTTTGTTAAATTACAGATAACTAGTTAAATTACAGAAAAACACATACATGTTAACCCTGAAAAAACTGGCCAAAACTGTAAAAATGTCCACATCAAAAAGCTGAAAAAACCCAAAAATGTTTAACTGTAATTTACACTATATTATCCTGTATTAAAATCTGAAAAAAACAAGTCTATACATATATGTACATATATAAAACTATCATAAAATGTCAATAATGTCCACATCAAAAGTCATCCATTCTTTACAAATGTGTGACTATAAAATAACAGTTTTACTCTATTTAAATCAGCTAATATATATATATATATTTTTTTTTTTTCTAATTATTTGCTGCTATTTTCACTGTTTTTACAGTTTTTGAACATTATATTACTCCTTTGTTTTTTTCTGACACCCTTTCTGCCACTTTTTCAATGAATATTTGATGGATATTTTTACAGTGTGGAGTGAAAGAGTGATGCGTAAGAGCAATGTCTTTACAAAAAGTGTTGAATATTGGTCAGTTATGTCTCCCCCTGCTGATACAGGTCTGTCTGTCTGTCTGATAGGGCTGAAATAAAGACTAGACACTAGCAGGGAAGATTAGATTTGAGCAAACATGTACACCGGGGCCTGTTCAATCTTCACTTTATCTTCCTAGTTCAACCTCCACCTTACAGAAAAGACATATAAATAAAATACACTCTTACAAAGAAACAGGCCAACAGTGTGTAATACATATTAAAGTCTGCATGGTGAACATACAGAATGTTCTGCATCTATTTTTTGAACATTGTGTGCCAGCAGGTGGCAGCAAATAGCAATCAACATCTTTCAGTTACTAACTGAGGTTCTAATGCATGAGGGCTGACGGTAATGAGAGTGAGATAAAAAGTACATTGGACACATTAGGTTGAGTGGAAATGAAATATTTTCAGAAGAAGCAGCAGTGTGATTCTCCTCTTTCCTCCTACGCTCATTGCTGTAGCGTGTCTCCATATATCAACAAAGGCATGTTTACATGCCCGTGAGGAATTAAGGAAGTATCAGGGCCATGACCTCCTTTGCTTGCAGTATTAGCCACTGAGATTAAGTGTGGAGAAATAACCCTCAGCATCTTTGTCTAATCATGACAACAGTGCCTGTAATCTTCATCTTAAACATCTGATCACTGACTCCGGAGCAGCCACAGCAGCAGGAGGTAACAATAGCGGAGTCAGATCTGAGGCAGGAGGCAGCAGATTACGCTGAGCTGCAGATGGATGGTGGAGATGGTGGAGGTCTATGTTCAGTGTTCGGTGCCAAAGGCCAGCGGCAGCTCATGCCAGAAAGGGCAGTTTTCCGCCTGGCTACACAGTGGCAGGCTGCTTGTCACCTCGGTGCACAGGAGGAGAAGCCGGATGCCTTTCCTCCCTGTCAGCCAGCTCCTTTTCTATCTCAGTCAAGTCTACTGACTTTGTGTCAACCTGGAGCGCCTGGGCGCTCATCTGAGCTTTGATCCCTCAGGAGATCATTCTGTGCTCAAGAGACCAAGAGACACATTCATCTGTTTCCAGTGAAAAGCCAAAGGCTGACACCAATCAGTGCTGAGCGACTGCATGTTACAAACAACATATTAATGTACATGTATTTGTTAACCATTCCTTGCATCTTAAGATGACACCTTGAAATGATGACTGTATACAGTGAGGGAGGTGGTTACTAAAGGTTACTGAATCAAACAACAGCGAGAAATGAAATCATTCTACTGAAGTTAAACATGGTTTTTGCATAATCTGCTGTTCTAACTAAAATAGAATCAAACCAGACACCACACATTTTTTCTACACAAAACCTAAACTAGTGGAAAAAGCTGATGATTCTGCATCGTACATTAAACTCAGATATACTTTAGAACACTAAATGTATTACATAAGTATGTTTAATATCATATCCATGGTACATACAGTGTAGTGTTGCTATTAGATGTGTATTATTTTCACATTATGCTCACTTCTAATTATTCATTCATATTAATACTCAGAATGGGCCTGCAAGGATGACTATGCATGACAGTAAGCACAATCACTGCGTAAAGTACAGACAATGAGCTTGTATTACTATATCTGACAGAAATCTATGCATTTTCCAGTTATTTATGACTCCATCTATGTCACGTATATCAGCACTAATAGTTTTGCCATACATTATATTTATGCACACTGGTTGCTATCACCTATATACAATGTAGATATAGATATAGATGTATACTACTGAGTTCTGTTTTGCATCTTGCAAGGATAAATTGCTATCCAGTATGTCAAAGTTAAATATCAAAATACTTTCTAATGACAAACTGTCTATAATCTACATGTATGTATTGTCTGTTGAGTGTGAGACAGTTCAGTTTGCCATTTAGAAAGCTGGCAGATGAAAAACTGAAATTAAAACAGAAGCAATCTTCTTATGTGGAGTCTGTAATTCTGGAGAAAGATTGGTGATATTTAGCTAGTTAACATATTTGGATAGCGTTCACCAAATTTAGGCTACATCCACAATAATACATTCTTACTATACACACACATCTTAAATTTGTCACACTCCTATCACACGACTGTATTCTGTAACCAAAAAAAAGCATAACAAAATCCATCAGTGTTGCTGACTTTGTTGTCTATGCCAGCAGCTATTGTGCAGCTCAGAAAATCAATCTTTGATCTTCGTTTTCACATTGCTGGTTTGTCCGTGGTATTTTTTACGATGAAAAAACCATCTCCCTGCTTGCACAGCGCAGGAAGATGGTTTCATTCCTTCAGGCGTATTGTCCAGGCCACCTTCATAATTTCGCATTCACTATTTCTTCAGAGTACACACAGAACAGACAACTCTGTGCAAGATATTCACTTAATCTGACAAACGCTGTATTGGATTAGAATCGCATACTCTACCTTTAATGATGATAGATTTTTGACATTCTCCAAGTGGCTCTGAAATGTTTAGATAAACTGAAGCAGTGCAGAATTTGATATTTTACAACATGAAGCCAGTTCTAGTACAAGAGTTTAAAATGACAGCAGTGATATTCATTATAACTAAGAGATGCATGTGAGAATTGCTGCTACTCCAAGGCGCCCAAGGGCCCAGTCTGGATCGACAGCCCCGGGGCCCCCTAAAGAGAAAAACAGGATCAGCCAAAGAGCTTAGCCATTCATGTCTGAGTGGTTAAGTGGATTCTGACAAGTCCCAAATGAGGGTTTGACAAGGAGGGTCACTCTGTGACATGCCCACTGTCAGTCACAGATGCACAGATGGCATCGAGAATACCTGGTCATGTCTGAACTGCATTAGCGAGGTCTGAACCACACAGCTCTGCTCCCACTTTTCATTCTGTCAGTTGCTGAGCAAATAAAATATGTCTCACTGCTGACAGAGACAAAAGACCAGCCTCACTGCATGCAGGACATTTCTCTAATATAGAGTAGTACATAGGTTGAACAGAACTGGCAGCAAAACAGGTTTTTCATACTGCAAAAAGGCACAAAAATAATAATTTGATGCAAAAATTGGTTTATTTTGTTAGCGATACAGAACACAATCTGACGGATTTAAAAAGGCACTGTTATCTTCTGGTATGCATTGTAATAAAAAGGAAAAGCCACAAAAAGAAATAGGCCAGGAATCCAGATTAAAAAAGGACAGGAGAGAAACTCCAAAGAAGATTAAGTGGGCAGACAGGAGGCACAAAACAAACTTTTCGTCTACGGCACTAAATCTTGCAAATCCGATGGGGACTTTAAACATTAGCTGGAAAAACACAGGCCAGGTTGAGATGCAACAAACTATAGTCCCAAAAAAAGTGTTCAGCTATAAAATTCAGCACAATGCACATTTGAAAATATGTACAATCTCTCATTTAAAAACCACCCTGTGGATCTTTCTGGATCGCAGCTTACTTGGAAGCAGCTTCTAGATTGTCCCCATTCCTTGGAGCATGTTTAATTCAAAGATTGAATTGTGAATCATCTCCTTTAAATTTCAGTTAAATCCCCTTTGGATGGCAGTGTTTGTGGTCAGGGGCGGCGTGTGGATTGTTCCCATTCCTTGAAGCATGTTTAATTCAGTGGTGCTGAAAACAAATACGGAGACCTCCTCTTTTAAAATTCAACTCGATTCACACCTAGAATCAGCATGTGTATTTCTCAGCTGGAAAGGACTCTATGAATGGTTGGGGGTTTGCAGTGAAGCAGCCTGTGGATTGTTCGTAATCCTTGAACCATGTTTAATTTAGAGGTGCTGAAATCACTTTATCTGCCCCTCACCCCACTGCTCAGGCAATTACCCCAGGGTGACTGTGCTGCGAACCCCTCAGACACGACCGCCAGCGTCTCCGGCTGCATCAGCAGCAGCTCAGCTTGCCTCTCACAAGACCGCAACATCCACCGATCCTCCTGTGAGATGCCTCGTCGGAGTCAAGGGCAGCTGTCAATCATGAAATGTAAGATCATGGGGCCCCCAGAGTGAGGTCATTCTACATGGTGTGAAAAACAAGTGAATCGGCCCAATCAGGAAAGAAAACACCCTCTGGCTGTTTCTCCTTTGAACCATTTCATGGGAAAAACATGCAGAGGAGAAATTCACTTGACTTGAAAAACAGCACGGCAACACTTGAGACATGAGTAATGTAATGTAAATAAACGTTAACTATGATTGTGGAGAGTCCCGATGTTCCATTTGACAACTGGAGACATCCCAACGGAGCTGCTGACAGCAACTCCTGTCCAACTTGATTTGCCTCCTCTTCTAAATACCCACTGTCATTCTGAGAGCATCCACCTTATAGCCATTACATCCATTAATGGATGCTAACCGCAGCTAGCCAGGCATGTTCTGACATCATGAGAATTGCATGAAGATGTATAGAGAGCCTGAAGAGTGGTTAGAAAATAGTTCAACATTCACGAGTTGTCTCGCTTTCAGTGTCTGACATGTTTTCAATGACAGATGAGATTGTAGATCTGGTTATGGTACTGTAGCTATTAAACCTTTATTTCTTAGCCTCAAGCATTCCTAACAACACTACGTATGCAGCAAAATCCAATACAGTGGTCATATATATTTAATTCTGTTGCTGTTGTGTATGGTTTTCTTGCTTAAATTTTTGTTGTAAAATGAATGGGATTTGGCAAAAGCAAACCTCTGCGTGACACAATGCTTGAAATGTCACGAACCTATAGATTAAATACACATAACCACTCACTGGGATTGATTTCTTGCTCAATATCTGACCCACTCTTGAAGTCAACAACTTGCAAAGTGTTCACAGTTTCTCACAGGCTCACTTTTTAATCAATGCAGCTTATTAAAGTTTCATGGAAATTAGAAATAGCTCTCACTTAATAGTGAAATACCACAGACACTGTTGTGCAGTGTGTCATAGTCGTACAGTGTGTAACAGATGTACAAGCATTAAACAAAAAGGATTTGTCACAATATCCCCCCCTCCGATTTAGTGGTTTGAGGTTTTACTAAATCCTGGAACCTGAAAACTAGCCAGTGTATTTGAAAGGCATGGTACCTTTAGAAAAATAAAATAAAATAAATAAATAAAAAAAAACCAAAACAAAATTACACCATTTAAGAGAGCCAGAAAGAACAGCTGGACTTTAAACTCTGTACAGTCCTTGAACTAATCATGCACAACCATTCTAAAAAAAACAAAACAAAACTTAGCTTAAAATCCTGATATTTCATCAAAATCACTTTATTCTACACGTCTCATTCAAAAATTTACAAAACAATAAGGTGTTTGCAAAACCCAGATTCAGGAAAAAAAAACATATATATATATATATATATATATATATATATATATATATATATATATATATATATATATATATATATATATATATATATATATATATATATATATATATATAAAAATTCTGTGCTCCTTGACATCTCCAAGAAGCCATGAGTTACATCACATTAAAAACGTTCAGCGACTATTCGGTTGAACTGCAGGCTGTGTTGACACAGAACTGATGGAAGATAAGTATAGAAAGAAATCTGAGAAATTGGTAGCAAAATAAAACACATTTGATCAACGATATAAATACAGTATGGTACAAAAACGGCATAAAGAGGAGCAAATTGTTGGAGGATACATTCAGCATGGTAAAATATATTTCTAGTGTTGCTGTGCAGAGGCTAATTTGGAGGAGGTTGTAAAATGTAAGTAGCTAAATATCTGTAGAATGCAGAACCAACTTTTTTTCAAATATTGGTAACACCTGTGGAAACTGAAAATGCTTTATATGTTGATTTTGTTTGTAAAATAAATAATCAAAGAAATTAAACTTTTGTTTTTCCTCTTTTTTTTTTAGATTTATGGCATTCTGACTCTGTTTCACTGCACAAAAGTCATTTTTGAGTTGGAATCCTCCCTTTTGGTCATGGTTGTGCTGTTTCTATAGAGGTGCAGGACCTTAAATGCAGTGAAAAATGAGCTCACGGAGTAAAAATGTGACAGGAGCAAAAATACCCATGAAATGCTTGGGATCAGAGGGTAAAAGGAATTTTCAGTCCAATTTTGCATCAAATATAATCACAGCCGCTTTTATGCTTATTGTTCTACCACTACTTCTAATCTTTCTAGTATGTTCTCAGCCTTCTCTATCAAGTCAAGTTCCCGTTATTTATATAGTATATTAAAAACAATAGTCATTGAGTTTTCCAGTAAAGAAATAAGATTACGTATTACTGTATTACTCTGAAATATCCTGTAAAGGTGAGCTCCTGAGGTCCATTTAGAAGAGCCTAACAGCCATGCTGTAAAAATATCAAATAAATTTTAATAATGCAAAATGCTTAAACCATATGAAGTCAAGCATAAGCACTCAGGAATGAAAAATTTAATAATCCAATTCATGCATTATAAACCATCTCCATGCATTTGGCTCTGGAACTCACACAATGCATACAGTGGTTCCTAAATGCATCTCAAATTCACTGACACAATAAATGAGATTTCCACCATGACCAATATACAAAAGTGCTCCAATTACAGATTCCACCTTGGAGACAATAATGGAAAGAATTAAAACACATAAAATATGGCAGCATGGCAATTATGCAGCTGCTTATTTGTGCTATTATCCAACTAATAACCATGAGAGAAACCTTTAGAGTCATGAAAACTACTGAGATTTGCTAATTTAGTTGATTTTTTTTGTATTTTAGCAGAACCTCTCAAGTCTGAAACCCCCTCAGAGGATTGTTAAGGGTCACTGATCCATACATAGTTTTCTTCACCCAGAATTTCTTCTCATCAGTGCAACACTTCCGTCATCACCTCCTTAAATCTCCTCCTCCTTTCTTTTGTGCTTTGCTCCTTATCTACAACCATTTGGTTTCTTATCTCCTTTGTCCCACTTTTCTATTCCTTTGTTTGTCTTTATCTATTTTCCTTTAGGGCAAATGTATTTTCTCCATTATCTCTTCAGAATTGTCACCTAGTCTGCCTACCACTCTTGACTACAGTCAGATGCATTTGCTTCATGATGCATGAAAAGGGGCAATATAATGCATTATATCATACATCCCATTGTTTTGGAGTCTAAATTAAGACTATGAATTCAGATGCTGAATAATACAAACAAATTATTCATACATTTCTGCTCCAGAGGTGAAATAAAGGCCAAGACAATGTGAGGAAGAGGAGCAGGAAAGTAACAAGAACAAATGCTAAGTAGTGTTGAAATCCGGATGTCAAATACATGTAAAGAATTTAATATAGCAGAAAAATAACGTTCTGACTGGGGCTATTAAGGTATAGAATGTAAATACTCTCTAGAAATTTCATAAAATATCATTAAACAAAACGACCAGAGTTTCTTCCAGATGGCGTCATCTGGAGAAGTTCTGCAGGCAAATGAACAGGGAGCTGTCAGTGCAGACAGCATGGAGGGAACTGAACAGGTGGCCGATTAATTGATTAGAAAATTAAATTATTTGCTTTTCAAGCAAAAACAGAAACTATTTGATGGTTAAATTTCCTTAAACGTGAAAATTTGCTGGTTTTATTGTCAGGGAAGTATGATGTAGATATACTTCAGTTCATAAATGGCACACATGTTGAAATACACGTGTTTGCTGCACATACTGCAAATATCGTATGTCAGTGTAATTCATACAGTGAAACTAGTGACAGAAAAATAATACTTTGTCCTGCTAGACTGTTCACTCACAGTACTATCGATTATTTATTTATTTTTTAAAGTTTTTTTTGGGCCTTTTTGTTGGCTTTTTATTGGATAGGCACAGTGAGAGAAAGACAGGAAACAGGGGAGAAGAGTCGGGGAAGACATGCAGCAAAGGGCCGCGAGCGGGAATCGAACCCGGACCAGCTGCGTCGGGGACCAGCCCCTGTACATGGGTCGCCCGCTCAACGCGCTGAGCTATACGGGCGCCCCACTATCGATTATTTTTGTTATTGACTAACTGATTCGTCTATAGAATGTCAGAAGTTATTGAAGAATCCATTCATCCATCCATTAGCTATCCCCTCTTTATGCTGTAGAAGGTTATAATGGGCTTGAGCGTATCCCAGTTGACATTGGATGACATGAGGCAGAGCATATCCTTGACAAGCCAGCAGTTCAATGCAGTGCTAATGCCAAGAGACAGAAACTGTGCATGCTCACACTAAGGCCAGTGCTATACTTTGAGTTGGCAGGTATGGTCCAACTCCAATTCCTGTCATCTCCAAGTCTGAGAGTCTGCACAAATCCCTTCAGGTCAGCTCAAAATGTGTCTGTGCATGGAAGAAATACGAAGTTAACAATCTACTGTATGCCCAGCAGACTAGAAAGTTGCATAATAACAACAACGATGCGTCTGTGGTGTCTGCAGCTGTTTGTGCAAATCTGCAAGGTCATATAATCAAATCTTCACACCTACAGTCAATTTAAAATCACAAATGAACCTACCATGTGTGTGTTTAAACTGTGACAGGAAGCTAAACCACCTGGAGAAAACCCATGCAGGCAGAGGGAGCACCAACTCCACACAGAAAGGCTTTAGCCGACCAGAAGGTTCAAACTCACAGTCTTCTTGCTGGTTGGACACAGTGACACCCCTTGCATTTTAAAAATGCATGTTGAAATTTCCCATAGCTAAATGTGTACTTAAGGTGGTATAGACTGCAAAAATGCTGTATAATGACTAATCTGTGCAAGGAGAGAGGGATTTTGCACATGCAACTTTAATGATTCTATTGAATTATTATTTTAGATTATTATACTGGATATGTATTATATATTAATAGATATACATTAGTTACATTTTTCTAACATTCAAAAATATTTCAAAAATTTATTTTTTTTCTTGTTTGTATTTCAATGTGTGTTTTTTGTGAAAATCGTAAATGTAAATTGCTGATGCAACACTGCAATTTTCCTCAGAAGATCAATAAAGTATTCTATTTCAGTGCATTGATTTATTAAATCAACAGTCCAGACTGCAAAAATGTTTAGTCTGTTATCATAAATGACAAAGAAAAAAATAATCTGACATTAAAGAAGCTAAAAAAAACAAATGTTTGATCAAATTTGACTAAACAGATTAATCCATCTTTAACATATTTACTGATGACTTTTCTGTGGATCTACAAATTGATAAATGGTTGCAGGTCTAAGAGTAGTTTATCACTATAACAAATTAAGGAGTTCTAGTTCATAAAACTAAGTCTGTAGCCAGCAAAAATAAAGCCACACATAGTAATTTTTCCTGTGATATGTTTTGCATTTAATCTAACAATGAGCGTGCAGACAAAAGCCTTGTTATAATGCAGACTTGGCTGCCGTCCTCTGATCTTCTCAGCCACATTTGGCATTGTAATTATGTGTGGCGAGATCTAAATGACCCTGGTGGTTGAGTCACTTTGTTTACCACTGCAATTGTCCATGCACTGGATCCTGCTCATACAAGCATATATTATCATATTCCTCACAGAAATAGAACAAGCTCACATATGGAAATACATTTTCCAATTCAGGAAGCACTGACAAACATTCATGCCATATACTGACATAAGCTAAATCAAGCTGATTGAACGAGGTATGAATGTAAAGTAACACTTGAGAATCATTATATTTATGAATGAGAAACAACCATAGTGTTTTTTATCATGTGTATAATTGCTTTTCTATGTAAACATTTATTAAAACCCTACAGGAAAGGCACTTTAGCTATAACAAAGGGTCAGCAGGGCTAATTTTTATTTGCTCTGTCCATCCTGCAGGCCGGCCTGATACAATACCTGTCGTACAGCTTCCCGTCATTCCTCACAGAAATGCACATTCTGCATTTTTTTTGCAGCTTCCCTATCGCACTTATCATCAGAACACTCACATCCTCTTTTTAATGTTCGCTTTGCACCAACAGTAGAGAGTTAATATAAAACAACAGACATCAGAGGTAGGAAGAGGTTGGTTTGTCAGGCACCAAACATTGGGAAACATTTGGTGGTTAAAATATTACTGTTATAGTTCTCTATTTGTGAATAAAACTGACCTAAAACTGTACTGCTTTGATCATTCAAATGTGAGTCATACGTGTGTTGCTAGACAAGCAGCTTCCAGCTCAACACCTTGATGGGAAGTCACCTTAATGTTGTTGTTTTCTCTGAGAAAAATGTTAATCTGAAAGTTAGTTAAAAAAAAAAAAAAAGACAACACTGCCGTCTGGGTTTTCTATTAATGTGGAGCCTAGCTGAGCACACTTCATTTCCTCGACTTTCTTCCAGTCGTTCATCCGTTTAATTTCACTTAAGCAGATGAGGCGAGGTGGAAAGGCTGGTTAATTATTGGTTCGAATCGAGCCAAGGCAGGGAAACGGGCCAGAAAAACAGGCCAAAACATCCGAGCAGCTCCAGCTTGGGGAGATGTAAGTGACTGGAGCTTTTACAGGTATGAGTGAGCAGCTGTCTATATGGCAGACTGCAGCAAAGCAAGCTCCAAGGTATAAAGTGAGCAGTGGTACTCTGGGAAGGCTGTAATTGCACAATCTTATTTATAATGGTAGATATTTAAAATAACATAAATGTTTATAAATATATATCTTAATATAGTTATTTTTATAATGCAGTAACTTAAGACTGGTAAAAAAAAATGAGGAAAAGCTTTTACCCACAACGAAGATAGTCAAATGATTGAAAATAAACCGCACAGAGAGAAATCGCTCTCATTGTAAAAAAGGAAAATGGCATCAAAGATATGGCAAACGTCCATAAGCCTTGACTCCTTTCTGCGGAGCTCATGGTGGACTTCCAGCGTTGTTTGAAATCTGGCAAGCATGTGTGACACTGATACATATGCCAGATTTGCTAGCGAAGCTGAAAATAACTCCACATTTCACCGTGCACGCTGTCCACTGGGCACCATTAGCTCACATGCTGAAGGTGAGCAGCACAGATGTTGTTCAGATGTTAACATCAAGGCTATATGGAGTGTAACTGATGTTATCAGCAGAGCCCAGATTCTCAGCTGCCGTACTGCACGTACGGTGATTTAGGATGGAGGGCAAGTCATTGTTAGATGGCAGTTTGAGAATAATGGTATATTGATGGAACACAGTAAGAGTCAAACCTAATTCTAGTTACAGAGCTGCATGAAAATTCTACGAGGACATCTACTTGAACAATTAGCAGTGATGGTTGAAACACTGCACTCTGAGGAAATCTGGGTGAAGGAGGCAACATTAAGATGATCAGGAAATGGCAAATGTTTTGGCAACAGCTGGGGTTCATTATTTCTGCTCAGGTGCTTTAAGACAGCAATGAAAAGGAAAATTAATGCTTAAACATAAACACAGCACCCTAAACACTGTATATACCCATCGTACCATGTATTTGACCATTTGGCAGTTTATTAGGTACAATTAACTGACAGTCTTGTGATAATTCCGACCTTCAGGAAGGTTAAAGCATTTAGATTGGTGCTGTTGAGCTACTGTTTTGTTCTAACTAGTTTTCTAGTGTCTGAGATCACTTTCTTCCTATCTGTGCAGTTTCACCTTGGGTTGAACAATTTTAGAAAAATATCTAATTGCGATATTTAATGTGATTTGTTTAAAGTCAGGCTTCCGTTCAATATCCACTGTGCAATAAAAAAACATTTGATGGAGAGCTGCCACATAAAATACCACAAAAATGTGCCTGCCACACAAGAAGGATGACCTAAATTTGTAAAGCAACTGACAGTCTAAATCCTGCTGATGCACATACATCCTAAATCACAGTCTTTGCAATTTGTGAATTACATTGTTTCAAATTGAGATTTCAATTTGTAAGCTGTTAATGGATCAGTGTGACAGTTTCAGCTCCTTTGTAGATTTTCTTTTGAAAGAATATTTAAGGAATATTTATTCTCAAAATGAATTTACCTGCATTGGGTGTGAATTTCAAAAACTGCTCAACAACAGATTCTATCTTAAGACACACAGAAAACACTTGATGGACACCATGTATATTTTTTTGGACGAAAAGCAAACCATGTTCCCCCTAGGAAGTTATCAGAAAAAAAAGTCTTTCAGGTGGAGTCACATTGAAAAGAAAACAAAAGTGACAGCTCTACTTTTAGAAGGGAAAGAAGAAGACAAAAGAAGTATGGACTGAGCAATTAAACTAATTATTATGGAAATTGCAATATGGCAAGTTCAATGTCCAAATCACAAATGCTGCAAATTTGATGATGAAAGGAAAATGTGTCAAAACACACCATAATAAAGGAAGCATTGTGGTGCTACGGAGATGCTCAGACCTGGAAATCACATTCTCCGGATGTAAAGGAACATGCTTCTTTGGTACACACTGCAGTTTTAGTGGAAAAGACATGAAAAATATGATAATTGCCGCTAAAATTGTGACACGGATCTTAATATCTGTCAAAAATAATCTGAATATGACAGGTTTTTACATGTTGTTCAGCTCTTAAATGAAGCCAAACTCAAATACTTATTTCTACACACACTAGACAGATCTTCCACATAGATCTAATTACTGCCATTCTCTGTGGTACAGACATGATGCTCTAGATATAAAACCACTAACACTAAATAGATGTATGCATTCACCTCACACAGTAGGTCGGAATAAATCTTTCTGTGGAATGGCTTATCTACAGTGAGCTGCGAGAGAGAATCCGCAGTCTGTAATTCATACATGCCGTTAATTCTACGTGCAGACGAGGTTATACTTTATCTCCTCCTGTGGGCCGACAACGCAGATGATTAAGAACAAAGCAATTTGTACAGCACAAAAACTTCTTGTGTGCTATCCACTATGTAAAATTTATACAGTACAGGAGACAAATCATGAATATGTCATTGAGCTAATGAGATAATAGGCGAACACAGTCACGTTTCTCATATACTTTATTGGCCACAGTGGAGGCCATTACGTGATTAATGTCTAATTGGAGTCAGAGAAAACTGCTTGAATAATGGATACAGTGGATCAGATGTGTCTATAACCTTGACAAAGATATTAGGACAAGGGAGGAGAGGCAATCTATATGTGGCACATCATGTACGCAGCACACACTAAAGACAGGAATCCATCTCCATACCTTAAAGACATAAATCAATCTTTACTTGGCAAACAGGAATGAGCTTCTGGGTACACTGTAGCTCAAAGGAAAAATATATATTTGGAAAACAAGCCATGAAGCCATCTTTCACTTCATAAATTGACATCCATGGTTGAACCTGGTGGTTTGTCTGTGTCTCATGTTATCCATGTAATATCTCTTGCACTTTGAATTTTCTTTTTTTTTCTCCAAGGATGACTCCATAGAGGAATTTTTAAAAAGCCAAAAGCTAAATGTCAGCGGCTCTGAGCTCTCCCTTGTTTACTCCACGAGCTGATTCATGTGGTCTATCTTGGATCTGTTTCATTTAGAAATACTTTGAAGTAAGCAATTTTAAAATTCAAATCATCAAACTTTTAACTAGGTGAATGAGATATAAACATCCACAGTCAGACTCGCAAATACGTCCAGACACTTGAGCATATTTAAATGAAACATGAAAGCTTGATAAATATTCAACATGGTAGATTTGAGCTTTGAAAAGATGCAGCCTGCCTCCAGGCGAAAACTGGCACAAACAAAACTTTTTCCAGCAATCACTGCTCAGTCATGTGAAGTAGCACATCTGAGGAACCACAAACAACATGACAAGAATTGTAAAGACATCAGGTTGCACACTGAGCCTAAATGCTTTCTGTCAAAACTAAATATTTAAAAACAGTAATGTGTTTTCAACAGGTTTCTGGTATCTAAAACCTTAACAAATTATGCAGTTTCTTCAGGGATTCTCAGTCCAACATTTATTGTAGTTCAAGAGTGGACTGGAAAGAGAGCCTAAAGTTGTTTTTTTTTTTTTTAAAAGCATTTATGTTATGTACAGAATTGTAGAAAAACATATTTATTGCCAGCTGTCACATCCAATTTTTTTAGAAATTGGTTGGCAACATGCAAAATAAAAAAAGTGAATTAAGTATAAGATCCTGCCACAGTCTATCCCAGTCAGCAACTTAATTTGCATTCGCAGATTTTCACTCAGTCAGTAAATGCAACATTTTCAAGCCTTGTTGGTATTTTTCTCCAAATGCACAACCTCCTCTGGCTCTTCGGTTAAACCCCATCCAGTTATTACACCAATTAAACAGATGTTAACTATTTGACAGCAATGCTTAACACCATAACCAACTGGACTAAGCTTGCACTATTCCTTACAGTAATTTGTAGAGATCCTCACTCAACAACATTCCTCACTTGAATGTTGTTACAGTATGATTCACAAATCAGAGGCATTTTTTCTGTCAATATGTTCACCTCCAAACCATGCCACCATCCACACTACAACCTTTTCACTGACCTTAAAGCTTAAATGCCAACAAAAGCTTGGCATGGTTCACAACAGTGACATAATAACTATGTGACATTTAACAAACTTTCTGCAAGATGTAAACTGTCTTCTTGGATAAGAGTCAACAAGAAACAGGCTGAAAAATCAAGACCTTAATGACTCAGATCTCTCCATTTCCAAAAGTATTTTTTAATATTCATGAGATTCATGGCTGGAGGGAATACTAGCCTGACTAGTGAATCACCCTGACTAGGATCCATCAGACTCGGGGTCAGAGGTTCTAGTGGTAGTATGCTGGCCTCATTGTGCCATATGGAATGATTTTTAGCTTGTCTGCACTGATCCAAATGAAAGCCAAGCGTGCACCAACAGATATGCCAACTTCTGAAACCTGCCACTGCAAAGGTGAACCCCAGGCTGCAGTATCCACCTCAGCTGCCATGTCTGGGTGGATGACTGTGAGAGCCTGTAGCGGAGCGGGCAGTCAGACAGGCTGGAGTTAGTCATGAATGCAATAGTTAATGGGCCTCCTGCCAGTCTGCCAGAAGGTACCGGACCAACACTCACCCACTGCACCCACAGGGTGTCATGGAGCTAATGACTGCCCAAACTGACTGTTCAAGCAGTAGCTGAATACCAGTAGTAGTGGTAGTAAAACAATGCCATGCAATTTAAATCATCAAGCAAAATACAATTATTCTTGATTGCAACTCTAAACAGTTTGTGTATTTTGGCATAATACTTATTTATAGTATGACTGACTCAAATAGTTTATGTGAGCTCAGTTATGTCTGATAATTTTTATTTAAATCCCTTTGTACTTGCCCAGAAATAAGAGGTCAGGCAGAGATTACGAGGGGTTTAGCCTGCATGATACTGTTGGTTTTATTATTATAAGGTTTAATCTTTTTTCCCCAAACCTCAGAGGAAGGTGTTTTCACAACGAAGTCTGTGGATGATCCAGGTCAAACATTTTACTAGCACCACAAATACCATCGACGATGCACACATTCAATGTAGTGGGTTGAGGCTCACCAATCTGCATGTCTAACAGATATCAGATGGTTTTTAAAGTAGTAAAAGCTACTTCTAGATCAGTTGGGCGATTGGATGAATAACTAACGGCAATTATCCTTTGCTAGATGTTTTTTGTGTGCAATTTTTGTCATTTCAGTGGTAATTTAATGGTCTGCCTCTTTGAGAATTCAACTCAGTAAATTGCCTAATTAACCTGTAAAGTGCAATACAAAGCTGTGTTAGGAACTGGAAAACAGATAGACAATTCTATTAAAGTCCACTTGAATGCATCGGGTTTGGATAAATTTGTGCAGAGGTGTTAATAAAAACATCAATTAAGTCTGCATTAATTCTACTCTGCAGAGAAAAGCCAAAAACAATCTTTCCCTCCACTAATGCTTTGATTCATAGTGTACATGAAAATGGCGAGCTATTCACGCATGGATCACTTGTGCGAGTAAGAGAGGAGGCCTGGCACAGCTCCGCAATAAAATAACATTTTACTCATATTAAATAGAAACTTAGAGACAATCAATACGTGGTGGACACTGATAATAATGTGGTGTGCCACCACAAATAGATCTATGTATGGGAAATGTTGTTCTAATAGCTTTCGACTATTTTTCAAGTAGTGTCGGACACCTCAGAGAATGCATTGGCAATCGCTGGTTGGAAAACTTCAACTGCCATGGTGATGCACCTCACTTCCTATGCATTAGAGCATAAAGAAAGCCAGATACTGTATATGAAGAATACAACTCACCCCCTGGTTCTATGACATTTTCAGACCCAGGTCATCAAAGTGTCACTTCAATCACATTACAGTGTCTCTACCATGTATTTTCTGTGTTACACAATTCCTAACATACGCCGATGGAACACAAGGATCTTTTCAGGCACAAAATTCAATTTAAGCATAAAAGCACATTATAATGCAAGCAAGTGCCTAGCTCTCTGCACTCTACTATATTGATTTGACACAACGATGCATGTGTGCTTGAAAAAAAATGTAAAGTCAGAAAATAAAAGAAGAATTAATCTCGTATCTGATTTCACTATCTACAAAACAAATTTGGAAGCAATGTGAGACTAAGCCCTGAGGATGCTTGCATGTAAACATATGATCAGTGTTTTATGTGTTAACCCGCAATGACATGCATCACTTTCCCCTGGTGTGAGCTTCCATGGAAGCCAGAGGAGGTGGGGGTGTGACTTAATGCAAGTTATACACTGGAGATGATTGTTGCCTATAGGGAAGAAAATGAAGCGTAAATAGAAAAAAATAAGAAAAAAGAGATAAGCTATGTTTCACAATAATATATTTCATTTCAGATGCAATTAAAATAGTGATTATTTCAATTGCTAGTTAAAATGAGTAGGGAAAAAAGTTTGTTTTGAATTTAACTACATTACTTTTGCTTTTTAAAGGCACAGTGGTAACATTTTTAGCAATGAAAAACAGAAATAAATGTGTGCAAATAAAAATGAAGATCAAGAAATGGTACCACCTCACCTCACTTACTCAGTAGATAGAAAAAGCAAGCAAAAAAAAATAAAATAAAACCTTTGAGTTAAACTTGACGTAACTTACGTAATATGCAATAAACACCCAAACAATAAAGCCACTCTTGATATGATCCGCTGTTTATGAGGAAGGGGGGGAGAATGCTTGAGGTTTGTTCAAGCAACTGAATTTTGCAAATGTGCTTCCATGGTGGTGGAACTCTAATATTCTATCACACAATATTTGTATTGCTATCGAGGAAGAGTTTTGTCGATACATATAACGTGTTTTTATCATGCATGCCAAATTCCAACCATATTTGTCCAAACAAAATTCAAATGTACCCAAAGTAACAATACACATTCAGGAGCAAAATACTGATAGAAATAATTACATCTCACCGTCATATAAAGCTGTCAAATGGAAGCAGAGAAAGGGCTGGATTGTTGAGTCAGATAGTTCAAGTGATAATGCTGGTTTCAATCTTTCTCTGTTTTCTCCATTTGTTGGGTGCTCCAGAAATTGACTGCACATGCAGTATCAGATATCTCCTGTTTCCCATGGAAAAGAGCAACAATCTCGGAGGAAGAAAATTGTATGCAAATAAAGCTAAACACCAGGGAACAGAGTTTGGCCCTTACCAATTACAGTATGAATAATTAAAACAGCTGTTCATCTTGTTTAAAGCATCGTATTTCAATAAATAATTATATACAAGGTCAATAAAAACAGCTATTGCTGCAGAAGCACAATCAATGACAGTTAACAGAACCTCTAATATTGTATGTAACTATTTCCATGAGAAAATATTTATTTTGCAGAGAGTAGATCCTCTCTCCTGTTCTGCTTTTTCTCTGCCAAAGATTATAACAAAAGGCTAACAAAAGATTTCCAGCACATGCAGGAATTAGAGCTACAATTAGACAAACTGAATGGGAACATATAACTGTGCCAGAGGGAATGCCCTGATCAAATGGTAATTGATTGAATTGAGCCAATTAATTCCACCCTTGCTTGAGCATCGCTGCCGTTTCAAAACGGATAACACATGATAAACACAGAGGGGTTTAATTAGAACCTTTAGTATCGTCTCTATGAGCGATCTACGCCTACAACCGTTAACAAAAATATTTCAAGACAAGGCAACCCTAATCACCATAATTTCTGGCTATTTCTTTGGTAGTGTACAGAATGGGCTTTGCAGACATAAGCTGTATAACATCACCATGTTGGCAGTAGGAAACAGGGATTTGGCTAAGCTTGCCTGTTTGCAAGCAGTATAGCTTAATTCTGCCATAATACATCTCATTTAAAATTTAACTAAGCCGCTTGGCCCAAACACCAGGGGATGTTTATAACATTCATAGCCTGCCTGCCTTTTTGGGCTCAGTGCCTGGCAGCATCGCAGTTCCTTCCTTTATTAAAACACCACTCCAACATTCAACTTCTGTGGAATTTGGGGAATCAAAACACAATGTCAGACTAAGTGAATAGTTGAAAATAGCACAAACATAGAACTGAGATGATGCAGATGATGGGAGCTAAGCCAGTATGCTCCAGTTTTCAGCTGTTAATCACAGTAGTCTTAACATAGGTATACATTTTTATCTACTTAGACTCACGTTTGGAGCACTTCTGGGCAGTTTTTTTGTCCAAATTTCTTGGCCTAATTTATGTGTACTTTGACTTGAATTTGCCAGTAATGGATGGTTATTTAATAATTAGTAGTTGTAGTTAGCTATCCAGATAACTTTAGACCTCTGCAGAAACTTTAAAACCTCCTTAATCACAGGTTTTAACATTGAGTAATTCTGTTCTAAAGTATATGTCTGAATACATACTGCAGTACATATTTTGGTATATAAAACATATGTAACATATATAGACCCTTGAAACCTTTGCTGCCTTCAATATTGTAATCTTTTACACAAACTGACATTTAGTCAACACCCCCACACACTAACGCACACACTCAGTAAGATTAAAGACTAAGCATATGAACAGAAACAGCCCTTTCACTTAGTCCTTCCAACAAAGATTTTACAATAAACAGTGGGGCATTACAATGTAAGCACATGAGAATAGCACTGAGGAATCCACTGCCACGACTGCACACTCAAATAGGCACCACAGGGGAGAAATGAAACCATCACAGACTTTGCCAGATCTCGAAAGATATACAGAGGAAACTGAACACAGACTTCAGGACCAACTTGCAGCAGTGTGCAGTGCAGATATAAAAAGTGATAATCAATATTTCACAATAGGCATTCCTTCTTATGCGGTTATGTGAAGCCACACAGAGGGTAGCGGTTTGCTTTCCCTGATTCTTTCAGCTGATAACACAACACCCAAGCTAATGGTTTCCAAAACATACTATCATTTCCTCTCAGCTTCCCAGGGAAAACCTGAGGGAAACTTCAAAGCTGTGCCATACACGTGAGCTATTACAACCAAGATCTTCACTCACTGCCATCTACTTTCCCAGGAGGAACAGCCTGCTCCTCAGAAGCTTTTTCAGAGTAACAGGTTTCTCCACTGTCACTGAAGCAGGAAAAACATAGCCATCCATTATTCAAAGACCTGCCACATGTATTCAGGTGAGATGTAAAGGATATGCAGCTTGGAAGCACTTTGATGAGACTGATGAGCAGGAAGACAAATCAAAGCTGGCTTTAAAACTTGAACCTGAGGTCTGTTCTCCTCCAGCAATGATGTATGTACATAACACTTTCTAAAATGGAATTATGCAATACCATAGTTTCATCAGCTCTGATATCAGACATGAAAGCTGCTACTGGCATGTAAAGAGAATTATAGAAAAAGTGACAGCTGTTTCTAAAAAGAGGAGAGCTACAGTATTGTTGGACAGCCAGTCAAAGATCAGAGACAGGTAAGATACAAAGTCAGTTATTTCAGGAGTCACAATAAATATTCTTCCATTTACTAGTGACGACAAAAGTAATGCTTACTACCCACTAACATGTTTTATCCATTGCAAGGACAGCTGAACAGACAACACCAGTGGTACAAATAGAAAAATTCCAGAAAGCCACAAGATGCTATTTGAACCGTCAACAAAAGAGACATCACAAAATAACTGTCTGCTAGAGGAACTGGCTGATAGCCCCCTAAAATGGTTTTAAACTTCAAGCATAACTGTGGGAGGTCCTTGAACTCCAAATATTCTCTGCTGGACTCATTTACCATAAAATGACAGTGTTTACTTAAGCTTTCCGGAAGATTTTTATGTCTAGCACTTCAGTCTGATTTAGTGTTAGAAGGAGCATGAGCTCAAGGGGCCTGTCTTACAAATTGGTGCTATAATCCAGGAATGTTTGCATGTCCTGACCTCCATATACAACAGTGTTTCGTACTGGAAAGTTACTGAAACAATGTTTGCAGTAATTCATATTAGAGAGGTCGCTGCCAGCACTGAATAAGCTAAATGTGCTCTAAGTACTGACTATGCACCTAGCATCCATGTCTGAGTCAGTGTCTGCAATGTATAACTAACAGGTCACGCAGATAATAATGACAAAAAATATGGGGATTATTGCAATTTGGTACAATATATGAGTAATACACAGTTGGTTTTCAACTACTTGCAATAGGTCTGGGTAATAAAAAGATAGCAATATGCACCAGAGATAGACCACTTCATAGATAGAGTGTTAGATAGTTTCATTTAACATCATTAGATGCATATTGCAGTGGAAGCACATAATGAAAAGTTCAGTTGCATGAACCAACTACAAGCATATTTCCTCTCTGGCTCAGAAACCACCTACAAAACCTGGACAACAGACTATACTCCTTTTCCTGTCACTCTCACTGTTCTTGCAGGCCTTCCCAGGCATCCTAGTCTGTGGCCCCCAGTTCACACATGCAAACCTGCCCTGGTGGAGACCTGTCTAGATCTAAGAACTACTGAGAGATGCTGGTCTAATGAGAAGCATATCTAACAGACAGATGGTGGTAGTCAATCTATAGTTCCAATTGGAGAAAAGGCTAGTCTTCATAAAGTGTGTGACTATTATTATTTTTTTTCACTCTTGTTAAAGTTTGCAAAAGAGAAAAGTGATTAATATTTGAAGAGGGGTAGCAGTGGTGAAACAAAGCACATTGGCACTAGTCAGAACCTGTCATGTGTGGCATAAAGAAGCACTTTTCTGCTACAGTCATCTGAGCATTAACTTCAACTTGATTTTTTTTCCTTTCCGACAGTTAGCCACTATTGCCCCAGTTAAAATGTATCACAATGTTTATAAAATTACCAATGTAAAGTGTGGCGTGTAAAAGTCTTGTGAAATCAATTCAAGTTGAGTTTACTGAGGACACTGATTTATGCAACCAAATAACTCTTGAAACTAAAGGAAGTGGATCAGATACCCCCTAAAAGCTTTAGCTGAGGCATATCATGATGTTCTATGCATTCTATAAGATTTCTCTAAGACTTATATAAGCTGGAATGTAATTGGTCTGATGGGTATCACTTACTCCTACTTCCAGAATATTAGCGGTTGTTTAATGGGATCAGGTTTCCAACCTGGGTCCATACAGAGAAGAGGGTTGGATAAGTGATGCCATGCGTATAGTACAAAGAGATCATTGTTCCATTCGCATTTACAATTTTTAAAAAAGACAATTCAGTCTATATAACAGAATTCATAAAGCACTACGAGATAAAAGTCCTCACAGTAAATCATTTTTGAGAATCATTTTCATTTTTGAGAATGAAAATGATCTGATAGCGGCAATATTTCCTATACACCTTCTATACAAGGGGCAAAAGACGACTTTACAACTTGCAGAAGATTACAATAATCCACTGAGACTGAAAAAAGGAGGCTAATGGGTAAACCTAAGGCAAAACAAACAGAAATGCACTATAGATGCTCCATTTCACTTGGATTTCTTGGATGAATACATTATGCATGTTGACAGTGTTACATTAGGCACATTACTTATTCTCAGGAAAGCCAATGCAAGATAATGGGGGCAAATTCAAGTCTTAATTTTACATGGCAGTAAATATTAGACTTAAAATTGAGAATATTCTATACAAATGGATCACCGGGAAAGCAGCTCAGCTTACAGTTTGTTATGGTTGGATTTATGCAATCGTATCAGTTGACTTGTCATCTGAAATTCATAAGGGAGGAGGGTCTTAGCTGCTGTGGAGGGGAAGAGGAGCAGAAAGTGGGTCATAATCTCAAGATATAGTGTTCACTGCACTACAGGAGTGAGACCCTTGGCTTTTTTTCTATATAAACGCCCCATAGCTAGCCTTGTTGAAAGGTCAGGTACAATGCTGTTTTTATGATATGAAAGCTCACTTGCATGGGCAGACCTTGCTGTGACCCAACCAATACTACACAGCTGGATGGAAGCCAGGCTATAAACTCTTGTTCTGCTGACTACCAGTGCACTGAAGCAACCGTAGACTTGATGGGGAAGTTGTAGTGCACTGCCGGTCACTGGACAAACAAGCAAACAAGAACTGATGTAGCATAAGGTATATTCCCATTGCCCTCTGCACAGCAGGATTTCCACTATGAAAGTTAAAATGCAGTTGTTGATGTGAGAATTCTACTTAAATATCCTTTTCATGACTCTTTTCCCACTGGGTGAGCAAGTTCTTCTCTACATTACTGCTCACAAGGAATACATTTGGTACATTTTGGTAATCAGGCATTCTACCAACTATTACAGAGATGAATCGAGCTGTTGGCTAAGCAATACTTTTGCTTTGTTGAAAAGCAACAGAAAATATACAAAAGAGAAATTTGACCATGTTAAAAGATCTGCCTAATTGTTATCCTTTTTAAATAAAAATAACATTTTATTGCTTAAAATGCATACACATCAATACCTAAACCAAGTCCTATACAAAGTTCAGACAAGATAACAGCTCAATGGAAAAAGTGAGAAGAAATAAAGAGGCATATTTCGACAGGCAGAGTGACAGACTGTCAAAATATCCTTCACAGCTACTTAGAGAACATCCGTCAAAATCTGACAGGAAAATGACACGACACCTGTAACAAAACATCTGACATTAGCAGTTAGCTAGTTTGACAGCAAGTTGATAGTGTTAGAGTGGCAGGAATGAGGTTAAAGACAAACTAGTTAAGCTGTTTGTCAGTTATATCCACATTGCTCACTAACACCTCGGCTAGCGTAGCTTCAGTTTGCTATCTTAGCTGTCAGTATGTTGCTTGTTGTAGACAGAATCTGAAGGCTCCAGTACTCAACTCTGCACTCTACTAGCCTTAATCTCAACCCTAGACTGCAATTAAAAGAAATCTCAATTGGTAATCATATTGATTTATGTTAAATGCTAATGCTAGCATGTGTCTGGGCCACTCTGTCTGGATTCTCTGATGTCATGCTATTGCAGCAGGCTAGTTTGGTTTTACAGTAGACAAGGGATCAAGCACGTATCAGCTTGGTTAGTTGTAAGATACAGTACTTTTCAAATGATCAGTATTGTTATTTATTTAACTAACAAATAACTAAAGAATGTGCTGTTTAGGATCTGATACTGTTGCCCCACTCCATCTGCAGTCACCACATTGTGGTCTCCATAACACAGAAGAATAAATGTTGAAAAGTTATCAGCTGACCTCTACAATAGAGACACTGTACAGTTTCTGTTTCAGCATGAAATGATCCAAATCGTTGGGCGCTTTCTGTGGTTTTCCCTGGCATGTCTCTTTGCATTACTGTCTGTCTCCATTTAGTAGTCTCTGGCAAACACTGAAACTACATATGATTGCAACAAAGTCTAATGATTTTTAGTAATGAAGTTACTCAAAAAAACTTTTCGGTCCTATTATATATATATACCACACCATGTAAAACAGCATTTCCTTCATTTTAAATAGGTTTACACAAACATGACAGCAAATCAGAATAATTGTGTTAAGCTCTTAAGGCTACGGAAGCAAAAGCATAACATCCATTTTTTTGCCATTTTCTTCAATGCCAATTCTCTTTATTTTGATTTGTTTTTGGTTTATATATTTGCAATATTTAAATACTATCCAACAACCAGGGACCAGAAAAAGATCAACCCTGACACCCTGACTTAGATGGATAAATGTCATGTCATGGCATATTGCCTGAGCTGTAACAGTGACGTAAGTCTAATCCTTTGGCTCTAGAGGTCGAGTCAGTAATGGGCCAAAACATAAAACAGATGGATTGGAAGCCCGAAATTTTAATGTAGGCCAAAAATTCAAAGCCAACAAAAAAACAGAAGCCTCCTATTGACAATATCAGAAATATCTGCAGGACATGTACAGTAGCAGGGCCATTAAGAAATTCAATACACTAACTAATGCATACAAATTCAACCCATGTTGGAGTAATGACATGTTGACATGTTAAACTTTGATTTTTGTTGTTTGCACAGTCTAGTCTGCCAGTGTAGTTCCATTCAAATCAAATCAAATGAAGCATAGAGTTACACAGAGTTACTGCATGTTACATAAGCACCAGATAAAGTTGCGTTTCTAATTCAGTTTGTCTCTCTTCCTTGCTGTCCCTTTTTGAGACAAATCAAGTAGAACAACAGGGTCAAGTGTTCCCCAACTGAGCCAGAAGGAAAACAAATTTTGTTGCACTTTTGAATGCCCATAAGAGAAACGCTGCACAGAGTCTGGCATTAAAATTGAATGGAAAATAAAAAAATTGAGTCAAAAAATGGCTGTGCTTGTGTCCATGGTATTTTCTCAGTACTGTGCAGCTCAACTGAAACAAAACGATTCTCCTCAGTGATCTTCAAAGCAAACCTGTGCGGCTGTTTTTGGTTGGCAGCTTTGTCAGTTTAAATCGAGACTGTGGAGATGGTAACTGCACACAGAGCAGACAAACCACTAAACACACAAGGATTAAAGTTTAACTTTGTGGAAAAGAAAAAAACTTCTGCGTTGTTTGCTTTTCAATAAAAAATTTAGTTCCCAGCGTCTCACAGGTCATCAGAAAGGATGTAGCTACGGCAGCAATTCACAATCTTCTTGACAGACATGATTCAGGAAAACATATTTTGGTGTTATGGGATGTCAAGTGCTTGCGTGACCTGCAGAAGAAGCTTGAAAGGATTTCTAAAGCTGACAGTCAAACATCTGCAGAGATTTGAAGTGTATTGCTGCGTTTACTCTTCTTGTTTTTTTTTTTATCTTTTTGCATTTTGAATGAGTTGTGGGGAACTTCTCTGTGAGGAAAGATGGGAAAAAGCGCAAAATGAATTAGATTTAGCAGACAGTCCTCATAGATAGGACCACTGATTAGTTCCCTCCCTTTAATTTGTTCATTCTTACATCCTATGCAAGACCCAACACAGTTCAGATCTGGTTTTATATCAGCAACAGATGTGTCTGATAACTAATCTTGAACTTTTCTCTCCATTTTTCATGATTGTGATTACACTTTACCACAACATGGGGTCATTTAAATGTTTCTATTTGTGTGCCACGAGTTTTTAATTATCAGACAAATTCAATACTACGCTGAATAAAATCGATGCTCTCTTTAAGGATAATGTGGGACAGTATGGTTAGATGTGCCAGAGATAATTCCAAATTCAATACCTCAACATCTGCACACTGTATTAAAAGGCAGCGCTACACTAAAGATAAAAATAATTAATGTAAATATCAGTTCAGAAACTCGATGGTCGCCTACAGTAATCCTGCCTTTCATTCACTGTATTGCTATTAAAAGAGTCACGCAAAGTGTTTGAAAACATCTGTGCTAAATGCATCGAGTCATTGAGTCGCATTAATAATATGCTCCATGTGGAATTAGCACTAATGTACTGAGAAAGTCAAAGCATGCAAACAATCTATAAGCTGTATCTATACATGACCTATATTTCAAAAGAAATGCAGGGACAGCAGATCACAATATTTATAATGATTTGTGTAAATAAAGCAAAGCCCCTTTACTGGCACGGAAAAGTGTGTTTCACTGATCATCAATCCATGATGGATTACTGTAGTTAGCCTAAGGGTGTCTAGACATGCCAGTGTTTATTTATTTAATGCATGTTGGCAAAACATTTAAAACCTGGAAGCACACTCTATAGAGTAATTCAAGGGACCCATTTCTACAACTTAAAAAATGCATGCAGTCCTGATTTAGATAAGCCTTTTAAGTTGCAAACATTATTTTGATGAGTTGTGTTGATATAGCAATGTTGGTAATTGTATCAACTTAATATTGTGGGTAAATAAAACAAAATTTTCTACATTACTTCATTGAAAAACCAACCTAACCTAATGAAACTGCCGTAATAACTTGAGGTCAGGATTTCAAACCCCCTCCTCATCCTATTTACCACTGAAGTAACTTAATCTTTAAAAATCCAATAACTTAAAAAGTTGTGTTCATAATTGTGGTAATTAAAAACACAACACTTGAAAATTCCTTTCATATAATATGAGAACACTACTTGGAACATCCTAAATTTTATGAGTAATCAACTTAAAAAGTTGTGTTAACGCTACCAATTGTGGAATAAGTGGTATTTAAAAACATGTAATTTTGATAACTCGTAATTTGTTAGTTGAACATAATTTCATTAGAACTCAAAAAGATTGATGCAAATAGTTTCTTGTTTGCAGATGGAAACTGAGTCTCAATAGTCTAACCTATAAAAGTTAGAGGAATTATTGAGTCATGGCAGTTGGTATGATATATCTTGCTTACCAACATGACACTACTTCCTGATACATCCTCAATAACAATAATTTCACACTCCTTAATGAAAAATTAAAACAGTGTGGATGAGTTATTATATACATGAATGAATGAGTGGGTTTTATGAAATAAAAGGCCATTTACTCTGTTACAAAACATAGCATCCAATCACGCAGAATGAAGAACATGTTGCATAAATAAATAAAATAGGAAACATTTCACCACATTACAGTAATAGTGCCTTTCTCTAAAGGAAAAGCCATTTTCCCTTCCATCAACTAACTCGGTTTCTCTGCTTGACTGAAGGAAAACGCTTGGTAACTGTGCTAAAAAAGACCATCTTAGACATGTAGTAAAAATAACCCAGCAGAGAGCATGGTTACACCCTGGTAATGGAACGTGATCAAGGTCACGATACTGTACAAACCTCCAACAGCCTGGTAATGACGCAACACTCAAGAGACAGATGGGTGAAGGTCAGAAGGCAGATTTTACACACGCAATGCTCAAACTGATCAAGCCAATTGATCAATTTATTTTTGCTGTGACTACAACTTAAATCTAATTTATTATCAAAAATAGCAGTGTCACATATGTTTCACATGTTCCTCAGGAACTGAGAGGATGTGGTGGTAAGAAATAAATTGTTTATTATTATTAAGAATCTTTTAAAGGGTTTTTCATAGTTTAGAATGAGCCTTGAATCGGTGTGTACATTACTTGATCGAAATCTATGTATTTTCCTGCCCATTATTTCTGACCACTCAAGCATCAATGTCTCCTATGCTTGAGTAAACGAAACCCCAATTAATAAAACTGGTTTAGAAACAGAATTAAATTGTTGGTTTCATTCTCAATTCTGATTATTTTGGCCCCATTGATTTTCTCATTGGGCTAGCTAAAACCTCTTTCTGGGGTGGCTAAAGTTCCTTTATGCAGAAAAAGCACGTACTACAATAAAAAAGCATGAAAAACATCTTTGGCGTACCTGTACTCTTAGAAGGATGGAGAGGCCTCTAATATGATACTGAATCTGTTGTGTGTCAGTTTTTACCCAAAGCAGCCAGATGCATGTCATAAATGCCTCAACTAAGGGAAACTGCCTACATTTAATAAACAAATGATACACGCAAAGACATTTAAATACCACTTCTCTATCTCTACTACAGACACATTGCAGTGTATAACATTGCACTGCCAATTTAGAAAAAAACTAATATGCGTGAAATGATGAGTCTAACTTTAAATTAAACAAATTAAGCAACCACACCTGAATCATGTCAAAATGCAGACTTAAATCAAACTTTCTCCATCACTTCAGCTGCCTCTTACGTGTGTCCACCACAAAGCAAAAGAGGTTTTCTCTACCAAACAGTGATTTAAATTCCGAGGGCGCCACGTAGTTTCAAAAGCCTATTTAGAGGAGGTTGGAATACAATAGCTGAAGCAACAGAGAAATAAAGGCTCAAGACTGGGGAGTGTTTGAATAAGCAGGGGTGCTTTTATGCATACACAAACCAATTATACAAAATACTTTTCACTCAAAAGGAAAATAGAGTATAAAAACCCTTCTTCCTTAAGCTTACAAGTAAATGTGTGTGTGATGCACTTATCTTGGTTTCTGTGGACAAAGCTGCTCCAGATGCTCCTCTGAATAATTTCTACTTTAAAGCAACATGAAAGCAGAGAAACATTTAAAATGGAAATTAACTGGGTGGATGGATATATAAAGAACAAGTGACCCTGGACAACTGTAATCTTAAATTCACAAATATAGGTCAGTGATTTACATTATACATAGGAGAGTCTTCCCTGCATGTATAATAGGCATCTCTGATACCGCTCAGTACTGATGTAATGTAGAGTGGCTGAGTATGTGCTGCTACAATGACAGCTGTCTACGTATGCTTGTGTTTTCTATAAAGGCAGCATCTTCAGGAGGAGGTGAAAAAGACTAGTAGCAAAGCCAGACAAGAATTTACTGAATGGCAAACAATAAATGACAAGCATGAGCACGGCATGCTAAGCTTTTGAGTGCTCTGCGCAATACCATTCAACCCCCAACGCTCCCCTCGACACCATCAGAGCAATAATCCAGCAGCATTCCTGTAATCGCCAAGTGGTTTGACCTAATCTATACTGACATAACATGAATACAGTCCATAAGGCCTACCCTACAGTACACTACACAGCAAGCAGGAAGACAGTAGTTGCACATAGAGGACATGCTAATAGAGGATCACCGTGCAGCATGACCAGATTGTTTATTTATGCACTCAGCCTACAGCTATAGTGCTGCATGCCGTGGCTGTTTGCACACAATCAGATCATACAGCTGGATCGTAAAGCTATCTGAACAGAGAGAAAGTCACTCAATTCATAATCCCAGAATCTGGGTGAAAAGGGGAGATCTCAGCCAGCCTAGCATTCCCTTTTCTGGTCAGTTCAGGAGAAGCTTTTGTCAGATGAAAACATTCAGTCAGAGTAACAATTGCTTTCTTCACTGACTAATCCGAGATTATTCTCTACAGCTATCTGCTGACAATGGAGTGGTGTTACCTTATTTGATAGAAATCTATGTATTGTCATGTTCTGTCTGATCATCTGAAAAACAAAAATATCTATTAAAAGAGTAATTTCTATATTTATCCACTAGCAATGGATCAGTGTTACCTTATTTGACCAACCATTCATATCCATGCATTAATTTTCTACACTCGTCTTTTCCTATAGTAGGGCTGAGTAATACACAAAAACATTGTAATTATTTGGCCAGATGTTACAGATTAAAGATCGATTCACATCACAAGTGAAAGCAAAAAAATAAGAAATTCGCAATATATATTTTTTGCACACATGATTTCTGCTGCACCAACAAGCATGTTCACTTACATTTGGACAATCTGATTTGTATGTCAGAGCATCTCTGTAGCACCACAATGCTTCATTTAAAATGCTATATTGACAATTTTACTTTTAGAGACAATTCACAGCTTCTGCAATTTAGATAAAGCATTTATTCTAGTGTGATTTTTATAGTACTTTAATTAATAAACTTGTCGAGGGTCGTTTAAGGTGAGAGTCTATCTCTGCAGTCAGAGCTGAAGAAGCCTCTTGGATGAGAGGTGAAACGTCTTCAAGGAACTTTCTTAAAGTCCAGTTGGATTGATTTAAACAACTTTGGATAACCATGACCTGGATGAATGAGAACCTACACAGACATTGTCTATCTCTGACATTGGAGAGAGATGGGATATATCCTAATACGTACCAGTATTAGACAGAGAGACACTTATGCACACAGTCACACCTATGGCCAATTAAAATCCCCAATTAACCTACCATGCATGTCGTTAAATTGCGAGAGGAAGCCAATTCACCAGGGGAAAACCTACACAATGTCCATACAGACAGGTTGCAGCTAATCCACAGGTTCGAAGGCAAAATCTTCTTGCTGTGAGGCAACGGTGCTAACTACAACTATACCCTCCATTCACACTCACAGAGAGGAATTAATTGCTTTCAATTCATCTAACCGCCACTGTGACAGTGGCGGTTTGATATGGAAGTAAATTCATGCAGGCAGAGGGGGAAAATGCAAACTCTACTAAGAAAGGTCTCAGCAGACTATCAAATTCAAACCTCTTCTTGCAGTAAAACAACAGTGTTCACCGCTGCAGCAGCATGCCACCCAAGTAACAGATTGAGCTGTTGCTTTAAATGCAACATACATGAAGCATTGAAGTAAAGATAAAAGAACTTAAGTTACCAGCCGTTAAACCACAGCCACTTCTCCCATTCATTTACATGTACCAGTCCTTTCTGCCCCGCATTATGTTACACAAGAAACAGTAAATGTCGTTGCTGGTGTTTTAAAACCAACTTTGTTCAACAGTTCTATTCAGTCTCTGCTTTGTATTGACAAAAGCAGAGACAGCTGTCAGCTGCTGCAGACCTTGTATTTTGCCAGACTCTATTCAAACTGTCTTTTCTTCTGTCAAAAGGAGCCTGCTGGTTTAGCTTGTCCTCCAATGCTCTGGCAGAGCAACACAGGGAAATTTCTGAACGGTTAAGATTTGTTCTCCATTCTGGCTGTGTTTTTTCAGAGAAGGCACTGCAATGAGGCCTTCTGGAGAGTTGAAGCCCATTGTTAAGACAGCTATAAAAGGAATAGTTCCAAAAAAAGAGCTTGGGTGTGATGGAAAATGTTGCTGAAAAATGACAAAGCTAGTCATTTGTTGCACATCTAGAAAGATATGTTATGTTTGTATGTTTTAAACTATATATCTGTAGGAGAGAAGAGGATTCCATTAAAACCTAATCAAATTTCTAATGTCACACAGTGGAAGAGACAAATTCCAATTATTTGTCAGCAGATGCTCAGTCGAGAGAAAATCTGACATTTATTCTTATAGAATATATAAATGAAGTTGGTCAACATGAGCCTGCTGTGTGTTTTTACAGTATTTGTGTGCAATGACATTTTGTCGGTATCCACTGTAGCGTATAGCCATCATTTTTGCCAATATCAATGTGTGTTGTGTATTTAATATTTTTGTTGTTTCAGGTTGGATTTGTTTTTTATCCTACCTTTGTGTCAAATCTATTTTCTAAGAATCCAAATGCATTTTTTTAGTGAAGGACTTGTCATGTTGCTATAGGTCAAATACAGCTCAACCAGCTTTAATTTCATCATTTTTTTTCTCCTCTCAAAGTCACTAATAGGTCCTACAGGCCCGTGTGAACTAGTCATGCGTGCAGATTACTCATAAAAGCACATTTCTCTTTGGGAATTGATTGTGCTACCAAACCCAGACTGAGAGACTGAGGCATTGTGGGATTAAAGACTCACACCACTGCAATTCCTGAAGAGCAGACAGAATAGGGCCTGAGGACACACTGTGCAGTCCTCAGCTAAATTTAAATCAATCAGGACCGATATATGATGCATGAAGATGAAGTCCTAGTCATTTTGTTCCAATGTAATGTAATAACATGAGCAACTGGCAGTATAGGGTCATAGTAAGAAGATTCCAATTGGTAAAATATATTGTTACAGCTTCTGAAGTTCTTTTCCTGTTACTAGGTAAAAACCGGCCAACAAGAAAAAAAACAATGTCAGATCACTTAAATACTGACATTGTATTATTTTCATACTGATGAGTGGCTCAGCTTTGCACAAATTCAAGCACAGACGTATTGCTATAAGAGCCAGTCCTAGCCTGAAGCGGCTGGATGCTATTTCTGGTGAATAAATGGGCCGTACTGGCCTACATACCTGCGTTCTGCAACTATTTAATGGACTAAATCTGATGAACCTGAGAGGCCAAATCGCACACTGTTCACATAGTCAACCAATCTGTCCCGATTGTTTTAAATCACTCTTCACTGATGAGCTGCTCCCAAATCTCGATGACACTTGTGTTTGCGCCGTAAATGAATGAAATGATCGTGCACATCTTAACAATGGAAAGACAATCAAATGGGCCAAATTTAATGAGCCAAAATGGTTGGCCCAGTTCCTCCTGAAACACAGCAGGATGACATAATACTCCAAATGTTCACCACACAGTGGAACGCAAAGTTGAACATAAATCAGTTGTTTGTGACAGCCATTTGCACTTTGCAGAGGCTGCATCAGTAGAGCACAGTGCAATTACTATCCCATTCAACACTGTAAAATCTATTTCAGTAACATGGTGTATGACTGAAGCTCTGAGAATGAACTACAAACCTCAGTATGACCGTGCTGACTCCATAGGTGGTGGTGCTTTTAGGTATAAAATATTTTTTTTTTAAAACTTTGAATCTAACTGTTCCGGTATGGACTGTAGCCTGCAGAAAGGCTTGAAGAGAATCACAAAGTGCCTTTGCACTTAGTAGTTTGCAACCTCTGAATCTTTCATGACCTGTGCTTGTAGCAATGAAACTGGCCGGAACCATTCAGTATTACAGGCAGAATGCAACTATTTTAAAGCTTACGGCACCACAGACAGTTAAATCAACTTTTACAAGCGGATTTTCATTGTAAAAGCTAAATGAGAATACACCAAACATTGCACAGTCATCTTCTAAGACTGAATCATACAAAGCATTGTGTAAAGACACTCAAAATGCTCTCCATGATTTGTTGTGACATGACGACCAGCTCAATCAAAATGGAAAGCTGCACCTGGCGTGTTCGTCCCTCAGTGGTCATTCATTCATTCATTGATGATGAGCAGCATTTTAAATAGTATCTGCTGAGGAAAGGCAAATACAAGTATGACTGTACATTAAAAAAGCAACGTGCAAACTGCGCTTTAGGTCTCAAAGTGTAAAGATATTCTGGGGTGGTGCCCAACAGTGCTGCCCAGCAGGGATTCACTCTGACAGTCTGTTAGGATTCAGCTACAACAGATTTCAGTGTGCTCTGTATTAACTGATGGTAAACAGCATCAGTTTTCTGTCATATAATCAAATCCAGAATCCATCAATCGCACCTTCAACGGCCTGACAGATTGTTGAAAATAATCCAGATGTGTCACTCAGATTGTCCTGTGGCTGGCATCAGAGCATTCACTGAGTGGACTGAGTGGATTTAGTGGATGCCAAAGCAGAGCAACAATGCAATTACATTAACTTACCGAATGTAGTGAACACATACAGGACAGTGGTCAGGATCCCTAGAATTTAAATGGCATGCTGAGAGAATGTATCATCCAGAGTAAGCATCTGTCACCAAGGCAGACTGACCTATTGTCCTACTGACATTCGTCCTCAGGGGTCAGAGGATTTTTAACTCTCGCTCGGTGGTTATGTGTGAACAATACAGTAAAAAGCTTATATCCTCCACGGATCATAGCATCCTCTACCTGCTAAGCTGTTTATAAAGCTTAGCAGGAGATGTATAACAGTTGGGGTAGCTTAAATTTTTGGATATACAGAAAATTTTCA
This sequence comes from Amphiprion ocellaris, assembly GCF_022539595.1. Lineage (NCBI taxonomy): Eukaryota > Metazoa > Chordata > Actinopteri > Pomacentridae > Amphiprion > Amphiprion ocellaris. The sequence goes on along the minus strand of NC_072785.1, from coordinate 24,024,085 downwards.
TTTTTTTTCTTCACTGCGGCTCAAACAGAAAAAGTTTTTTTTAATTTTAATAATTGCTTTTTGGTGTTGTCCCCTCTTTCTGAACTGAGGGCTGCTCAAAGCATAAACAGATACAATAGAAGATACGTAATAACTACTGGGGTAGCAAAAAACAATCGATTACCAAACACCAGATTGTATTTAATGTGGTAAAGACCCCTAAAATCAAGTTGTTTTTTTTTACCTTGTTGACATATTTCTATGGCGTTTTTTATATGCTATCATGAGCAAAATGCAGTCAAGTATTTCCACCTTGAAACTGCAATGCACCGTTCTAAGGGTCTAATACACAACAAACCTGAGGAACAGATCTTGTCAGCTTGTGGTTTGGAGGTTTTCGTACCATTATTCTTCTCATTCTGCACAGTATATAGTAGTAGCTGTGTTTAAGTAGAGTTATAGGTAACCTGTTGTGCTCGAGCTGCAGCGAATGGGGAGGCGTGGATGGAGAGAGAAGGAAGAACTGAACAGATCTGCACATTTTACAACAAGCAAAAGGCTAGAGTTACATCTAAGAAATTTTAAGACATTTTTATCAATGCGTAACTCTGTAGAGTGATGTGCTTTTAGGAGTTTAGTAAATAGCTGCAGAGGGATTCACACTATGGAAGTGTGAATGGTGCTACAGTACGGTTTTGTCTTAAAGCCCTTGAAGCTAAATGCAACAACTACTACTCATTTTCTGATATTAATTTCTTTACTGTCTTACAGAGAGGTGTGTAGAATTAAATATCTACAGGCAAAATAAGACAGAGAACTCCAGCACACTATCATACTTCTTACGATAAACTGATTTAGGAAATACTGTCCTTAAACCGTCAAGTAAAACTGAAGGATAAACGTTGAACTTGCCAGACTGACTTCTTCAGGTGTGACCAAAGGCACATCCCACCATCAAAAAGACACAATCAACAACCTCCCATTAACAGCAACTACAATATAAACCCCAATATTGATCAAATTAACTCCAGAATCATCTCAATAAAGCACAATTCATCATGGAATACATCCTGGTTGATGGCACTCAAATAATGACTTGCTGCGTAACGTCATACTGTGATTTCAGTGAAAATCTAAGGACCAAAATGTTGTACTTTCAATGATGCTTACAGCAAGAAATAGAGGCAACACATGCGAGTTTCCTCTTCTCTGACATGGCATTTTGATAATTGTACAAAATACTACTGCAAGCAATAATTATTTTGTTAATCAATACGTTAATTATTGTCTCAGTTAATTTTTTAGATGCTAACCCGTTTCTCAAAGCCCACAATGATGTCCTTAAATGTCCTGTTTGAGGAGTAAAATCACCAGCAAATAGTAAGAAGCTGGAATAGGAGGATTCAGACCCCTTTCTGAAAAAAAAAATACTCTACCCAATTATGAGAGCAGTTTATGATTAATTTCATAGTTGACAATTATTTAATTGTTGCAGCTGCAGTATGAAAAACACATCTAAACACACAAATTTGTCAGTTCATATGGCACAAAAAACACTTCAAAATCATTCACTGACTCTGTGATGATGATTAAGCTGTATGTATTAAGAATTTGTGTGCATAAAACAAGTGGAGCACAGTGAAGATCAGAGGACACTGTAAATGTTGCCCACTCACTCAGCTTAATTACATTTAATCAACTTAAGCCCTAGTATGAAAATGTTTTGAGTGAATGAACACTCACACACTGCAGTGGCTCTCAGTGAACCTTTGACAGAGTCACCCACACAGCCTCGGAGCAATAAAAGGAGACTGGATGTCAGCAGCATCAAAGAAATTTGTCACAGTCTTCATCACATACACAACAAAGTAAGCATATAAAATTCCGCGAGACAGCTTTTGCAGAGCGTCAACTTATTGCAAAAGAGGGGGTACAGATCTTACCTTGTGGGTGTAAGGTGCTTGTCCCAGGTTGATGCCATCTTTTGCAAGTTTATCCCTTATGAGCACCTTGAGTTTCAGTTTGGGATAAGTCACAAAGTCATTGCACTCTGTGAACCTCAGGTTATGGTTTCCAGGGCAGGAGGGCTCGTGTTTTCCAACAGTTTGTGACCTCTGAGCCCTGAAGTCATCCACTCTTCCTGAGTGTAAAGTGTGGTGACAGGTAGAAGTGTCCAGAGGCTCTAAGGTGAAATAGTAGCCAGGCGATTTCATTTTATCCTGCTCTTTTAGTATATCCACCGCTGCGAGCAGTCTGTGTCTGTGATACTGGCTGCGGACGCCAATTGCATCCAGGTCTGGCTGCCCAATCTGTTTGCAAACTTCCAAGTCATCGTAGCCATTGTCTAGGAATGACTCCATATACTGGGCCAGATGGAGCTTGGACAGCCATTGCAGGACGAGATTTGGCCCTTGGGTCATCTTCAAACTGGAGGTTTACCTTAAGTATGCAACATCAGCATCATCTTTTCCATTCACAGGGCTGCTGTACTGATATCCACGCAACTCCCACTTTGCACACAGCCTCAGTTCTCCAAATGAGACACATCTATCAGTTGTGGGAAGATCCTTGGGGGGGAAAAGCATATTTAGAGACAGCAGGAAGTTGATTAAAACGCATTTAAACTGTCAGTCGCCCTCTAAAAAATGCAAACTGTGGCAGGGACATGTACCTTGGTGAAGTTTTCTGGAGCAAAAACAGCCAAGACAGGTTCACTCTGCCCTGATGAGCTCAACCTGTGAAGTCTGAGTGACGGAAAAAGGCGAAATCCACAACACGAGGAAGCCGAAAGAGTCCGGATTTAACCGAGTTAGCTTGAGACTTTTTGAAATTTAAGCTAGTTAGCGGCGGCGTCCGAAACGGAAAGTCAACATTAGCTGGTGAAAAACTATTTAAATGAGTTAAACACGTTAATTTTGGAGTTAAAGATGGATGAAAAATTAAGAAAAAAACACCGTAACGCTAACAGTTGGTGCGTTCTCCGGCTGCATCCATCCTCTTTGTTTCTTTCATCCCAACGGTTACAGAGCCAGAGATCCATCAAACATTCATCCGGAGCAAAAGAAAAAAAAATGTGAACGCCGGCGCTCGAAAAAAAAAAAAAAAAAAAAAAAGGATTTATAACTGATACAGAGACAAAGACAGATATTAAAGTATTAAAAATTATCTGTAGTCGTCCAGAGTGCACTTGTTGAAGCTTACATTTTGTCCGGCTTTGACCGTTTTTAAGTTTGCCGTCCCTCTGCTCCATCCGCCGGCTCAGTCCGACAGTGAGGATGCTGCTCCGGCTTCAGTCTGCGCTGGAACCCCGCTGCACCACGGGAGCTCGGCGGGCACTGGCGCCACCTGCAGGGGGCTTCTGGGAAATGTAGGAGCAGTGGATAAAAATAAAAATAAAAATAAAATCAAATAAAAATATTTTACAATAAATAATAAATACATTTAAAAAAAATAATAATTCTGATATGACCCTCATTTTGCTTTTTTGTTTGTTTTTTTTCAGAACCTGTGTTCGCAGTTAATACCTTTTCTAGTAAATGTGATGGCCGCATTGATAAATAAAACACAAATATATTAAATGTTATGCACAACTTGATAATGTAGATGTCTGAAACATTTAGACCTCTACTGATATTAAACACGACTTGGGTTACACCAACCTTTACCAGGTGCTTGTTTCACAACATAATTCCACACATAGCACATTTTTACAGAGAAAAACAGTGAGTACATGCAAATTTCATACACTAACTGTCCCAAATAAAATCCTATTTTAAAATATTACTGTTTTTAGCAGCATACCAGGTAATTGTTTGATTAAAACCATTTTAAAAAGCCAAAAAATACACAAAGCATTTTTACCAGTACACATGAATTTACAAGCCATAAAAAAACTAAATTATTAATTTATATGAAAAGTTGGGGGCTCAAGCATCTTGCTTGAATAACACCATTTTTTTCACTGCTGTTCTCAACCTGAGAAATATCTATTTCAGCTGCATTAAATAAAAATAAATCAAGTTAAATTCTTTAAATCACACAAAAGAATGCAAATAAAAGATAATTCCAGTATTCATTTTTACCCAATAAATACACACAAAATGCAAATTTCATATACTAACTGATTAATACTAAGCTGGTTACAATGCTTTTTACAACTTGGCACATACCAGAATAGAGGAAATGTTGAATTAAACATTACAAGCTGTAGAGGTAAAATAATTAATTTCTGTGATCAAGGGAAGTGTATGTTGTAGTAAGGCAAATGATATAAAAATGCTGATGGATACCATGTTGAGAAAGCAAATTAAACAAAGGAATTTTTAGAGAAGGTAAGAAAGTATGCAAAGTAATGTCCATGTGAAAAATAATGGCAAAAAAATGTCTAGTTTAAGAGATAATGATTTCTGAATTGATTAGGGACAAAAGAATTGGTAAAACATTTTCAATAAAGTCCGTAATTAACCAGGAAAACATTAAACAGAAAAAGACAAAACTCTTTATGATTGGTTTTACATTTATTTTCCATTGCACAATAATATCTATATATACTGTATCTACAGTCTAAATTGTTTGTGGCAGCAGATTAAGTCAGACATCCATGTGAAATTTATTTTAATAAAACTGTACAAAAATTGCCTACTATGAGAAAATACTGCAACTCCACAGATATTCATCCCAGAAGACAGATGGACGGAAGAATTGTGACCGAGAAACCCTTGAGCTCTCCTGCACGCTGCTGCGAGCCGAGCTTCGGTTTTCAATGCGTTTTCTACAGCGCAGGAAAAGCAAAGAGTTTCCATGAAGCAAAAAACAGTAACATTAACAGATGTACCAGTAAAATAAATATAATCTCTCACACGTGTACAATTGGCATGGTCAAATGAAAACGGGACACGCGTCGGATGTGTGATGAGAACTTCAGTTTTGTTCAACATGGTGGTTAATACAAATGCCAGAACAGACAATCTCTAAGAGGGATAATACGTGGTTGTTTCAAGTTTGTAAACACTTAATATCATGCATCCTTCAATGTGCAATAAGAGACCATTTAGGACATATATGTTGCAAACTGAAGCACTTTAAATTTGAGGCCACACTTTGTAGAAAGACTTAGCGGCCCACCCAAAGGAGACGATCCTCCTGCAGTAGCAAAGCTTAAATCTGAGATGAGCATGTTCAATATATACCAGAAAATGTTGTATTGTCATGTCTGGATGATGGATAATTATGCACAACCATTGTTTGGACATTAATGTGTGTTATTCTATCCCAAAATTACATTAAAGGTATTCATTTTTAATAGATTATTGAAATTAAAAGTATATATATTTGTTTTCAAATATATAAATATATCATAGTATCATTAACCTGACGTTGAAAACAAATCTGAGAGTGAAGCAATCAGCATAATTGGCAAACGACATAGATAAGCATAGGTTCTGTCATGTTTTGGTCCTTTTGGAAAATAAGAAAAAAAAAAACGGGACACAAAAGCATAAACACATTTAAAAAATTATACTAACAAAATTATCTGAAGTACAAAAAATAGTGCAAAACCCACATAACTGCTCTTCCTAATGGGTTTACATCTCAGCAGTAGTAGAACACAGTAGAGAAGATTAAAACCAGCCGTCTGAAAGTGAAGGGTTTTATTCCAAAATGCTCTATATCCATTTTGGATAAAACATTTTTGGTATGACTGATAACTCGACATCTCCTACATACACAGGATTTAATACTCTAAAGTCTAAAAGAAAAGAAAAAGTCTCTTCATTTACTTCATGCCTTCGATCGATTTTCAATTTCCAGTCACAGTTACTTCATTGTCTTTGGTGGATATAAAATCTTGGAATGAAACTCTTCAAATTCACTTTGCACATGTACAGCAGTTTGGGACAGGAATGAAGGTGTCATGCCCAAAAACAAGAAGCAAAGCCAATCTACTACTCTCACCCCGCCCGCCCATTTACACACAGTAGACTTCTAAGAGTATTGTCAATGCATCCTGACTGACTTTTTACCATTTGGGGGGAAAAACAAAAACTGAAATCAAGACAACTTTGTGAAATTAAGCAACTCTTTGGCGTCAGAAAAGAACATGGCCGCAAGCGTACAGTATGTCACATTGCCTGAACCTGCACTGTCAGATTTGTGTCCAGCTGTCCCACTATTTACAACATTTGGCAGCAATCTGGACTGACAAAGTCTTGTCTCTCTTTTCAAAATAAAAGACCGACAGATGATGCTCCTATATTGACACAAATAGCAGCATATCCTTGCACCTCATGAGAAAGAAATCTAATTACAATAGAAGTCTAGTTAATCACATTGAAAAACACTGTCAAGCAAAAACAAAAACCTCAAAAGACCTATTGTAATACACTGCATCTATGTAGTAGTATAAACATTGGCGCCCATACACATATTCCTGAATATATGTATGTTCACAAACACACAGATATACACATAGGTAGAGGTTAGCATATATGCGTCTTGAGGCAAAGGCAGAAGAGAAACCGTATTTTTGAGTGAATGGTTTTCGGAGAGAGATGACCAACGGCACTGTGTGGAACACCGTGTTGTGCTTGGTCATTTCTACTGGCAGCTACAAATACAACGACAGCATTATCACTTCCATTGTGCTGTAAAGAGACACATGCTTTTTTCCCTACACATTTAGACAAAAAAAATCAACTTCGGCTACGACAGGATGCCAAAAACAAATCCGTATGATCGTGTATAAATAGATCTTTGTCACAGAAAAACGTAAAATTGTAACCAAAATATACATTTATGCTAATTATATCAAGGACAATCTTTGACTTGCCCGTCAACGCGTCGTCCTTCACGTCGCTACAGCCCCTCGAAAGCTAAGAATGCAGGACTTTCAGGGGTTTAATTCCAGTGTATCAACTCATTTTTCTGATGGATCAATGTAAACTCTTCATTTAGGGGGTAAACATCTTCAGCACTTTTGTGCATTTAAATCAAACAAAAGAAAATCTAATGCCCAACATACAAACCTTCTTTTACTTCATTTCTATTATACTGATCCAATAAATAGTTCAATTTCAAAATAAAAGCAAAGTGACTTTCAGAAAGTTTTTTTTTGTCCTTCTCGCCTAAAACAACTTGATTGGAAAATGCTGTAAAAGGTATGGTCGGTGATGAACTAGTGTACTACCAGCCCTTATTCTGTGAGAGGCAACAGATTCATCATCTCCCTGTCCATTTTTTTTATGTTACTGTTCTAAGTGCTTGAAAGGCCCTTTCTGGACAAAAGTCAAGAAACAGACAAACAAAAGGGCAGAGGACAAACTCTTAAAAATAATTTAGACCAAAAACACAAACAAACACAAGTCCTTCACTGATTCAATCGTTCCTACAGAAACTTACATGTTCTCTGAACTGATTAGATTTGAAGGACAAGGGGTCATCAGACTTTTCTCCTCATTTAAGTCCACTGTGTTTGGCAGACACCATAAAGGGCAGAGAAAAGAAAACAAACAATTGCAGTCAGGCCACCACAAGTACATTTTCTTTTTTTTTTTTGCAGAATTGTCTTTCCTCTTTCAGAACAAAACAGCAAGGTGTGTAGATATATATTTATGAGACGTATACGAGTGCATGACGGATATGAAAGGTCCCCCTCCTCTCCTGATGTGGTGTTAAACGAACATCATCATTATCATTCTCTGGTAAAATGGAAAAGAGAGATTCTTAAAAGCTTCTCTTCTTCCATTTCTTTCCGTTATCGTTGGCCAGTGTCTCCTCTGCAGCAGTCCTCCGGTGACTGAGGTAATGCAGAGTGATGATATTGTGCTGAGGGGGAAAAAAAAGCATGATTCTGTTGAGCAGAACCCCACCCCACCCCACCCCGGTGGAGAGAAATAGAGAAGAGAAGAAGAAGAGGGACCTGCAGCTCCTCAGAGATACTGGTGTGCGTGATTACAGAGTCCGAAGCTCCACACGCTGCCATCAGAGCTGGTACCACTTTTTATCTTTGTACTTCAGCATCATCTGAGGGAAAAGGGGACAAGAAAATAAAAAATCTGAGTTAGGAAAGTGTTAAGCTAAAAAAAAGACAAAAAACGATGTTCTAAGTCAGGGGTGTCAAACATGCGACCCGCAGGCCAAAACTGGCACCCCTGTTCTAAGTGCTTAAACTGATTTCTGTACATGGTGGGCATGCTTGGAGAAGGACTCTGCGCTGGCCATCATGGCGGCCGTTCTCTCCTCGAGCTCGCCCAGTTTTTGCCCTCTCTCGTCCAGCGCTATCCTGGCACGAGCGAGGTCGCCCACGACTCCCGATGCTGCTCCCTTCATGCCCTCCATGCTGCCTGGGCCGGGGATGTGCTGTGCCAGGCTACGGGATGCCTTACCAGAAGCCGTTTCACCAACTAGCAGAGACAGAAATAGCAATCGACACGGTGCGTTAGCAAAAATGTCAATATTTCAAGTAAAATCAATCATCTTAGTGATTAAAAAAATCCTCCAGGAGCTGAAAATTCACCCATCTCTTCCTAAAAAAAATAGCATAGAGGTGTAAATAATAAAAACCTCTACAATTGTCCTCTAGTTTCCCTAAATCGAAACATAGTATAGCGTAGTATGGCATCATATAATAAAATACCTAAATAACAGCAAAAATTTGAGAAAGAAATATCAGAAACACTTATAATCTACTCAGAATTTTGAATGCTGTTGGAGTCTCAAAAGTGCCACTAATGGGGAAAAAAATTAAATGTATTTTGCATTTATTTGGAAGCATTAATGTAAATGTACTGTAAGAGGTTGTAGGAATCCTTATGCAATACTGGAGGGTATTCTGTACTCACAGAGGTCCTCCCTGTCCAGAGACTGAGCTCCTCCACCGAAAAGGCCTTTGAAGAAACCTCTGTTTGGAGCCTCTGGTGTCTCCACAGGGGTAAATAACTCACTGAGCATCTCCTGATGAAGACACGAACATCAGCACATTTATTTCAATATATTCTCCCCGAAGACGCACAGGCTGAGCTACAAAGACTCACATTTATTTTAAATCAACCTTATTATAGACTGTGCCTCATGAAATTTGTAGTTTACATTTTTGTCAATAAAACGTTTTTTAATTATTACTAATCACGAGTGTAGTGTCCTCAAATGCTTAAAGCCCTGTGTTGAAAATCTAGTTATTTACCTTGTTAATATGTCTATATGATGCTTTTTATATAAAAGATAAATCATGAGTGTAATAAGAAGTCAAAACCATGGCTGAGCACTTCCATCTTTAAACTGCAGTGTACCACAAAACACAGATTCAGACTGCCAGGGTTTCATTATTAATAAACCTAAGAAGCCAAACTTGTCAACTTGCAGGTGGAGCTTTCCGTAACATTATTCTTCAATATTATTCAGTTTTTGATTCAAACAGAGATGGTCAACTCAATTCAATATTACAACTTGTGTTGTTTAAAGTAGTTTTACAGTGTTTGAGCAGAGTCGTAGGTGAGCTGGTGTCCTTCAGCTGCAGCAAAAAGCGCAGTGGGTGAGTAGAGATTAAGCTGGGGACTGATTTGATTTAAAAAAAAAATAAAAGCGTAACTTTTGTACACAAAAATTAGTTTTTAGGGGTTTAATAATGACAGAAAAAAGGGACTTCAAGCAGTTCTTACAAAGAAACTCTTGTGAAAATCACCTATTGTTTAAAAACTCAACTATTGTGGCATTTTCATGAAGTGTCAGTTGTATTTAAATAGCAACAATTCACAACATAAGTCATCTCAGAGCATTTTTTTCCATAAGAGGGTCAAGTAAAACACAGAAGTGAATGTTCAGGAGTTTCAGCAATCACCAAAGAGGGACTTTAATAAGTTCACAGTAGTTTTCCTGCTCCACCCTCTTTTCTTTTTTTTGATTTTCATATCTACATAGACAAAGATACAAGATTTGTACTATTTGGTATAAGGATAAATGCTGATGTGTTCGAAAGCCAAAAAATTATTTTCTATTCATGATGCTTGCAGTGCAAATCAGGCAGCTGGACCAAAAGGAATAAATGTATGTTAAAATTGAAAATGTGTGTTATATCACACACAGAGACTACTTCAGTCTGAAAAAAAAAAAAATTGATCTGTAGCCACATAATATATTCTATAACATACATTGAAAATTTCCCTCCAGATCAAGAGTATCTGACCTGCAGGTTGTCGCAGGTCTCCTGGCTGTAGGTGATCCTCTGGATCTCAGTAGGTGAAGTGAGGTACAGAGCCTGACCCAGGTTGGAGAAGCAGAATGTTCTGGCTATCCGCATGTCTGTCAGCGGCAGGTAGTTGACATCCAGCAGAGGCCGCAGACTGGGCAAACTGTGATACAGAAACAACAGATGATATAAAGCCAGCAGCCTGCATGTTGCTATTTTTTAAAAAGCTGCATCTATATATTTCCTATTAGATCCTACTGTGTCAGTAGAAGCTAGAAATGGTGATACCTGAGAGTCATTATGTGGCCGTTAGCACAGAAGCAGGTGATGCAGTTAGTCCCGGCCATCTGCACGACATCAGCTCTCAGCACGAAGGAGGTCTCTGTGATGTTGTGTTTGTAGAGGCGGGTTTGGGAGGGCATGGCCACCACCTTGGCCTGTTTCTCCGAACACAGCACGGCAAACTGGGTGTCCTGGCCCTCTTGTGATGAAGGAGGGGAGGCTGGCCTGCGCCTCCTGCTCTTCTCTTTTTCTTCATCTGAGGCATTTGGGTCATACCATGGCTCGTAGGAAGGGGGCAGCAGAGTTCCAGCAGCGTCGAGCAGAGCCATCGTCAAGACGCCTCCTTTGAGTTGGGCCATAGTGCCTAAAAATGCGGGGTATTATTTTCATTTAGACAAGAAATTTAAATTACCATGGAATATAAAGAAAATCATTGCTCAGTGCTACGGTCCTTAATTCAAGGTCAACTAAAAGGTCAGTACAGGATGGTGAGTTATACATCTTAATTTAGAGCATCTGCACAATAACTGTGATGGGAAATCAATAAACGCATTTCCATGTTTCTTTCTCTCCCACATGCATTTGATTTACTGTTTCAGTTAAAGTAATGAACCTTATGCTGTTTACTTTTAATACAATAAAAGTGGTTTGGTCCTTTCTGAGTGCAATTTTCAGGAAATGTTATTATTTAACCATGAAGTGCTACTAAGTATACCGCAATTTTTAATATGGACAAAAGACAACCTAAATTAATCTTAACCTAAACTATGAGGTTTTAGTTGAAGTTTTTGCCTTTTATTGCTTTTAATTTTGCTTTTTGGCAAGAATTTACACACACAGACAAAAAGGCTCTTGCATGTCAAACAGAAAACAGATTTTGACAAAATGTCAATTAATTAAAAACATAAAATGTAAAACAAGTGACTGATGGGGGAGACTATTCATAAAGCAACTGTTGTCTGTGCTTTTTCAGTCAAAGCTTTATGGGAGAGTTGCAAAGAGAAAGCTATTGTTGAAAAATCATTTCATTAAGTCACATTAAATTTTGACTACAGTTCGCCAGAAAGCTTGTGGTAGACTGAAGTCAAATAGAAGAAGATTCTTTGGTGTGATGAGACCAAAATTCAGTGTTTTGGCCATTAGACTTGTCACTATGTTTGGACACTCCATCACGAATACACCATCCCACCCGAAAGCATGGTGGTGGCAGCATCATTATGTGCAGATGATTCTCAGCAGCAGGCCCTGGAAGGCTTGTAAAGGCAGAGGGTAAAATGAATGCAGCAAAGTATAAGGAAATCCTGGAGAACATTCTGATGTAGTCTGCAGGAGAACTGCAAACTGGGAGAGGATTTGTTTTCCAGCAGGGCAATGACCAGAAACATACAGCCAAAGCTTTACAGTAATGGTCTGAAGACAACAAGGTGAATGTTCTGGAGTGGCCGAGAATTAATTGAGAATTTGTAGCTGGACTTGAAAACAACTGTTCACTCATGATCTTCATGCAACCTGACAGAGCTTGAGCAGCTTTGCAAAGCAGACCTAACTACACAGGGTCGATGCTGTAATTGCTGCCAAATGTGTATCTACTAAATACTGACTTGAAGGGGGTTAATACTTATGCAATCACTTATTTTTTTTTAGGTTTTTAATGGATTTCTGCTGACATTACTTAACAAAAATCGATTTCCACTGTAACATGAAAGAGTCTAGGTTTGTAAATTCTTGTAAAAAAAAAAAAAATTTAACTGACCATGATTTGATGTTGAATAGCAATAAAAGGTGAACGTTTCCAAGGAGGGTGAATACTTTTTATAGGCTCTGTATTCATGTGCCTATCATCTCTAATCCACATCCACCCTATAGTTAATTACTGTATCCATGTGCACAGCATGTGACTATTTAGCACTCAGTATTGTAAAACTATCTGTAGGTCTTTGATACTATGGAATTGCTAATGAATATGCATGAGGTGTCTCAATAATAACAAGCACAGATTTTTGGGATTGAAAATTGATCTTTTTGGCCCATATGCTGTTTTTGGAGATAGCATTTAAGCTCAGTTAACACTGTTAAATCCTATCATTGTTGGTTGAGTTTCCTACTGCTTGCCAAAACAGGCCATGATGCATCTTCATTCATATGTAAATGAATGATATGAAGCTCAGCCGAACTTCTTACCACAGGAGGCGATGCCGACCGGCTGCTGCAGCCTCTGGTCCCCACCAGGTGGCAGGCTGAGGGCCACCATCATCACGGAGCCCTGCGTGGTTCCCACCAGCAGACAGGGGCTGACCAGACTGTCCCCCTTCCTGGGGAAACTCTCACAGAAGTAAAAGGAGGAGATGGCCTCTCGAGATTCTCTGTCTATGCTGGTTACACTTGAACTACGTGAGCGGGTGAATGAGTTATCCTTGGCATCTGGACGGCAGGAGTGAGCACACAAATAGAAGAATGAGGAAATGACTCCCACAAAATGCAAAGGTTAAGCAGTTTAGCAATTCTCCAAGCAAACGGCAAAGTCAGTAACAGGTTAGAGCTATATTCTGCTTCCAAAAGTTAAACAGAAAAAGACTTCCATCACATTCATGTCTTTTATGGACATAACCCAGTGCAGAAAACAAAACAGACAAACGGCAACAAACCCTGCTGTAGACCAAAAAGCTTTTTTGACATTGAGATGCCATTTAAGAAGCTACTTTTCTTTGAATAGTTACCAATTTCTGCAATTACATTTAACAACATCTCAATGTGAAAAAAATGTGTAAGATATGCATGTAGTACTACAGTGACTCCCAAGGAAGAACTGGTATTTAAGGAGTAAGAATTATTCATGCCTCATTGCTGTGCTGTCGACAGCTGAAGCACAAGCTTTTACCCTCTTTAAAAAACTAATGAGGGATCCCAACAAATACACGAAAAGATCTGTAACACAGAATGGAAGGCTAAACACATCGCCCATCGTGTCCGTTCTTCACAAAGAAAAAACTGTGAACGAGAAAAGCAAGATTTTGAACACTAAGTGCCGCTGGAACTTCCTCGAAAAGAAGGAAACAATCATTGTGAGAGGATTAGTGTCACATGTCAACTGATTACAGAATAAAAGCCCCAGCACTGGGGTTAGTACCAGTTATACCACTTCAGGCAAGTCAGACCACGGCTGGTCCACTCACAGGAGTTGGGGTCTGACTTAGTTCTATAGAGGACCCCCTTCTGGCGCGTCCTGGCCGCCGGCTTCCCATCAGTCACACAACTAGAGCACTTCTTACATGTCAGAGAGCGCCATCGTTGGGACCTTTTCTCTGTTCCCAGTGCAAACAGAGAGAGCATTTGTCTAAACTTACAGCAGAAAACCCCAGAACATCAGGAATCTCACATTCACAGCAACATGCTACTAGACTATGAGCAAAACTTTTACAGCTGTGAGCCTCATACAAAGCAGAAGATTCAAATGGCGAGATGAGCACCTGTAGAGGAAGGGTTTAACAAACTAAAAGTCATTGGTTTTGGCTTACCCTGGTCTGTCTTTTGCTCATTAGACGAGCTAATTTTCCGTGACATCTTGGCTGTAACAGAAACAAATAGCCCTAATTTATGAGGAAAATATGACTAAAAATGGTGATTATTGTTAAGGATTCAGTAATTTTTGCAATTTTACTTTGCAAATCAGTGTGCAATCATTGAGAACACACAATTTGGAATCATAATTGAGAGTGGTAATAGTAACTGCAGGTCAAGGTTGAGGATATACAGATTCTATATGCACTACTGTTTAAAAGTTTGGAGTCACTCAGACAATTTAATGTTTTCCATGAAAACTTGTACTTTTACTCTTGTACTAACATAACTGCACAAGGGTTTTCTAATCACCAATCAGCATTTCAACACCATTAGCTAACACAATGTAGCATTAGAACACAGGAGTGATGGTTGCTCCTCTGTCCCCCTACATAGGTATTCCATTAAAAATCTGCCATTCCCAGCTAGAATAGTCATTTACCACATTAACAATGTCTAGACTGTATTTCTGATTAATTTATTGTTAACCCTTTATGGGGCAAGTGATCATATTTTGTAACTTCCACACACATGAAATATGGAGTTGCTCCTGCCTCTCAGTGAGGTTGAGAAGCATGTGGTTTTCACCCAGCCCATCTTTGAAGATCACTCTGCATTACAAAACACGACATGGTGGCATTTGACCAATCAGCAGAGGCCTGGAACGTATCAAACTTTCTCTTTTTTCCAAAGCTGGAAAAAGATGGACTTGTGGCTTGGTCCTCTTCCATATTTTCGATTGAAACGCCAAAATTAACTATGATTAATTGACGAAACTCAGACATTTTACGGTTGAGTAGTTGTGCTAAGTGATGACATACATTTCTTGGAATGTTTTTTTTTTTTTTTTAAACCACTAACGGGTAAAGGAACCATATATGGTAACTTCATTCACATTGAATTTCAACATGAAAATTAAAAATTTTGAAAAAAAGGCACAAATGTTTCTTCTATCCTCCAATCACACACTAGGATTGAAATTTTGAATTTCAAAGTATTTCAATGAGTACCCTTTAAAGGGTTAACTTCATTTAAAAACTGATTTTCTTTCAAAAATAAGGACATTTCTAAGTGACCCCAAACTTTTGAACAGTAGTATATGCCGTACCTTCAACTAAAACTGTAGAATGTACAAGACACAACTTTTACTGTGTGTAACTCAACTCTTTATCGCTTTAGGGGAAATATTCTAAGTCCAGAAACAGTTCAATCGATTTCGGTCAGTGCTTTGTTCTTCGCTACCAAGAGTGTTGTCATTTTAAAATACAAATCCCCAAAAGTTGCCTGTTGCAGTCTATTACCACCCTCGGAGAAAATCACGAGAATACAAACGAGGCAGGGAAGCATCACAGACAACCAAAGGGGCCTGTAATGTCAAACAAAGCAAGAGGCAGTCGAGAAATAAGGTAATTACAATTCAGTGAACATAGTTATGCAAAGAGAGTAGGTGGAGGGGAAAAAAATAACAAAATAAAAATCAGTGGACAGCCAAACAGTTAACACTCAACTGAAGCCCTGGAATCAGAAACACATACAGCGAGTGTCTAAAATCGAAGAGAAATAATTCACTCATTTAAGTGGTTAGATATTAGTTCTGTAAAGATTGAGGCAGGAAGCAGATTTTCTATGCTTTTGTGTCATTACAAATTTAAAAAAGAATCCAGTAACATCTTCCAATTTGGCATATTATATTAAATTACACATAAGAGTCTACGGTATTTGTGCAATAAAATGTAACTGCATAGAAAACCTGAGGCCTGAAATTTAACGTGATTAGTAAAGATACATCTCTTGATGCAATTCTTTCTTTGATTGGCACAAGATGCACAGACTGACGCAGGATTAAGGCACAGTGTGGTTAGAACGCTGTCATTCAGAGAGAAAGAGTGAGTCATCACAAAGAATTCATCCGTGAGATACAGTACCAAAGTCATTGGCAACCGTCTTGGAAAAGCGTCTGCTTTTGAACTTCACTGGAAACAAGGTTCAGAAATACACATCAGATAAATTCAGCCATTTTATAGACAGGCTAAAATATAAGGGGACATGCATTTAAAAATACAGTACCCTTATCTATGAACTTCTGCTTTCGTTCATCGTCTGAATTACAGGGTGAGGTAGATCCTACATGACAAACAGCGGCATTTGAACAAGATGTATCAAAATATATATATATTTTATATATATTTCTATATACGTTGTACTAAAACTTCAGGGAGGTTTACCTGAAGTTGGTGATTTGCAGCGATCCTCTGAGGTGTTGGAACCATCATTGGAGTCACAAAGCGCTGTGGGAGCCGCAGAAAATGTAATTAAAACTACAGTAGAAATAGTCCTACTCTATTAAAGCTATTTCTTACAGTACACGTGGTGAAAACAATGAAGGGTCGCCTACAGAACAAAGGCAGGGACAGCTAGCCATACAGAAGCTGCAGTTGAGTTCACAAATCTAGTACTAATCTGTTGACTTTAATGTGTCAGTCTTGTTTGTCTACAAACAGCTTGCAGGGGTTTAAAGATCCACTACCTGATTCTGTTAAAGCGCCTCAAGCTGTTAATTTTTCTCCTAAAATCACTGCTGACATTTTTAAAAGTTTCGTAGATTTAACAGTGTGAAATCAGGCAGTGTTTCTCTATGATATAAAAGGTAAAGGTTGGCGGAGAACAATGATATTGCGGGAGGGGGAATAAATTCTGACTCAACGTGACTTACTGAAGGAAGATGAGCGTAGTTTTTTCACAGACTCAGAATACAAGTTAGAAAGTCTGGACATGCAAGACGCCACAGGTGGAATGTCTTTACCAAATCACAGAGAGAGATCAACAGTGAGACAGAAAAATGACTGGAAATCATAAGCAGAATGAGTCTCAGGGGCTTGCTGCTCAATTTGTAACTCCCGAAACTGCCAAATATATATTTATCAGACAGCATTCTTGCAGTTTTGCATACATTAAAACTGTTTTTCGTGATAAAAAACACCCAGATAAAAGAGTCTTGAATATAGCACCAAGCCACTGAGACTGAAAAGAATGACACAAAAACAGTGAGTGACAGGATGATTAGGCAGAGAGAGAGAAAGAAAAAAAAAAAACAACACAACAAAAGACCTGACAGAAGCGGCGAGGCTTTAACAAGCAAGTAAACAAGGCTCATGTGTTGCTTTGTCAGTTAAAGGAATCAAAAGGGAATTCTATTAGAGCGGCTCTGATACAGCATCCTCTCTGACATGCATGCTCTGCCGTCTTTGCTCCGTCCAACTGAACAGATGGAGAATCTGTCAGCGATGCCCCCTGTTGAGGGAGAGGGGCTACTGCAGGGGGCAGTGCTCACGGTGCGAAGTCAGGGCAGCTGCCAAGTGTCAGCTCTGCCTCCCTAACCCTCCTCTAAAAGCCACAACTCAGAGGGAAATAAGGGCTGAAGCTAATGAACAAATGAATGAACGAATGAATGAGCGTTTGCTGTATTTCAGTGGCAATAATGTTCGCTACACTGAGTAAACTTGCACAGCAGCACTTAGAGAGAAACCAACAAGAAAATGAGACATTGGGGTAATTTGTGGAGTTTCAGCTCACCTCCAGAGGGCTGTCGGGTTTTACGTGGGGAGCGAGGCTGCCTCTGGTAGGGGTCGGACGGGCTGTACAGCTCCGACAAGCTCATATTGAGGAGCAGAGTTTTCTGGAGGTAGTCCACCACAGCCAGACCATTACTGTTTCCAAACACCACACTGGAAAAAAAAGGACGAACGAGAGCTCAAAATTATGATTTAGGCAGGCTGATACAAATTAAGTTTCTTCATGCACAGAAATTTAGCAAAAATACAGCTACAGGATGGGATAAGCACCAATATGAAGAAGTGTGGGCATGATTCGATGTGACCTCGTGTCAAAATATGCAGCTTACTGGCCGCGGAGACTTACAGGCCGTAGGAGGAATTGATTGCCAGGCTGGTGATCTGCTGAGGCGGCTCCCCACTCACCCACACCAGCTGGATCACCAGCTCCACCTGGTAGCCCGGAGACTGCTTCAGCGGGGAGCTCCGCACCCTGCATCAAACACACAGCGGGATCAGACAGCAGGTTGTACTTTGCACTGGAATGAATTATAACCCTCCTGATAAGCCGCGCTCACAATATCATCATTGTTACTGGTGTTATTGCTTTCCCTTCCACCCTTTAACTGTGAAAATATTTCTTTTTTTTTTTTTTTTTTTTTTTTAACATTTTGACAGAGATGATTATTTTCCCCTGGTGAACTGATGTGGAAATGTTATGAGCAGCAGACTGGAACTAGTGAATGGATGACTACCTCCCGTTTAGGGTCAGTTTTTGGTCTGTTCAGTGACAGAATGTGTCAAAGTGACATAAACAGCTGAGCCCAGTTCAACCTTTGTGCAAAAACACAAGCAGAAAACACAACGGTCCGTACTGCAGGCATGGTATATTGTCTCGGGGCCCGTCGGAGGAGTTGCTGCCTGTGGAGGGCTGAGTGGGAGGCTCGCTCTCCTGAGGGCTGGAGGAAGCTCCAGGCGTTGGCAGGGTGGGGGTCTGATCCCCTCCTGGGTCGGGGGAGTCCACATCGCTAAACTCGCACTGCATCCGCACCTCCAAAAGCTAAACGAAAAGACACAAAAGGGCTTGTTTTTGGACACTTCATCTCTCCAGAACCCTCTTTTGCTGACTCAGTCTTCTCCTGAAATGTCCGACCTCTCTAAACGGAAGCAGACTGATCACAAATAAGACATTTCTACGATCATAATATTTAAATAAAGAGTAATACTGAAGGATTCATTCGCACAAATTTTCAATTCGACCCCGGACAATGCCCTCGCACCTACCTGAACAACTTCAGTGGTGATCTCTTGTTTGCTGAACCGATAGACGATAACGTGAGCAGACACTCCGGCCACACAGAGCATCCTGCTCTCAGGACACCAGGACAAGGTTTGGATGGCAAACGGGTCCTCGTCCACTATATCTGTGTTGGGCTTCTCCTCCTTACCGCGAGCCCTCTCAAACACCTTGGCAGTCTTCAGCTTGTACAGCACTTGAAGCATTACTTTAAGGAGAAGGAAAAAAAAAAGACACGATGATTCACTGTCGGCAATCAATGTACTTATGATAGAAACCAGGTCAGAATGGGGCATGAGGCAGTGTGGTTAATATTATACTCCAGCAGCGTTAAGAGCAAAATGTATGTGCGACTAGCATCAGTCTTTGTGAATTTGGTTATTTATATAGAAAAACTGTGTGACAAGAGGGACACATACTATGCGCAGATGACACTGAGGTATATACGCATTCTCAAACAGCACAGAACACTGCTACAAGACATATTATGGCGGAAACAAATGGACCAATTATTTTTTTTAGATTTAATGTCAGAAAAAGTCTGTGTATATAAAATCTGAGAACAACCATTCATCTTAAAGTGCAACAGTACCAACTGCATAAATCACAAAAAACGGAAAAATGATAAGAATGCAGAACAGACACTTCTACAGCTGTCAAAAGCACATGTCTGACCAACTGCACCAAGGAAGGAAACTAAAGAGAAAGTTAGCAAAAAAATAAATAAAAAATAGTGTAAAATAATCTGAATGATAAGTCTTGATTAGGATTTACTTGAAAATGAGTGCAGTTTCACAGATTCCTACTCATAGCTGAGGGAGGTGGGCTACATAATTCTGATCGCAGGCTTTTCATACTAGATTTTTTAAATTAAAACAAAATCAAGATGTAGAAGAGTCCCAAACAGTTAACTCTGTGTCATCAGCCGTGGAATGCTTCAAAAACAGTTAAAATGGTAAAAAGTAGATTTTAATAGTGCACCGAGTCAGTTTTAACCAATGAAATAGATTTCTATAAATCTGGTATAAATGTACACATGTGGAAATCTAGTATGTCCAGAGCTACTCATTATTCTAAATGTGTCTTGCATTGAAGGTGTTAAATAACCTGAGTTTCTCTTTCACATCATTAATTTGTATACCTTACAAAACAGGCTGAATGAAGTTTTGATTACATTTTTGTCCTTGTTTTTATGTGCTTTTATATATTTTGAATTACTAGTGGTATTTCCTCAATTACATCCTTTTAAATAGCCCTGCTTTAGTGTATTAATTACTAGTTATGATGGTCCCAACATTTTTGGGCCTATAATTCAACTCCATGCATTTGTTTTGTAATATTTTTGATCAGTTAAAGCTGCTTTATTTGATTTGAAATTTAAGAATGTGTATCTGGACAGTTATATATATTTTTCTGTCATAAATGTATGCTTTTAACATTTCTTTTATTTCAGCTGATATATTATTAGCTCGTTTTTTTAATTTTATGGTTTATGCAGTTATAGTTGCCTTGCAAGGCAACAGTATAGTTCCATTTGCACAATCAAAAATGTGAGTTAAAGCTAAAAAACATGGAAAATAAATCAAAACTACTCACATGCAGAAGCATCCCAAAATTTGATTGACCCATCAGCATGTCTGTTTTGAGGGAAAAGCAGAGAAGCCATTTAAAAAGAAAATAACAAATTGTATGTATGTAAATAGAACTAAGGCATGAATCTGAAATTAGTGTATTTATTCATGAATTACAGACCCTGTAATTATAATCTCCGGATAACTCTGTGTGTTTTGGCCCCAGTTTCCCCCACTAACGGGCCATTCCTTTTAAAAACAAGAAAGCATGTTGAATTATAAAATGCAGCAATATTAACCGTCTGGATACTTTATTTATTCATGTATTTAATTATCTGCTACACAAAAATAAGTTTGTCCCTGCAGTGCTTCTAGTACATCTCATTTAAAATGCACTTAAATATAGATGATGGGGAGGAACAGTTTACCTTCTTGCTGTAACCTTGTCTCTTTTGCCGGCTGCCGACGGAGTAAAGTGCAGGAATAAGATCAGCAGGGCAGTCAGCGAAATACTCACAGCAGGTCACTGGTGACTCGTGGATCGTCAGAGGATATGGATTCTCAAATATTGGGTATCTGTCAAGAAAAAGAACCGTAGTTCACATATGAAAATAAACTGCATATCACACGTTATGCACACGTCTGTCAAATTGAAATATAAATGACAACTAACGAGCATTCTGACTGACTGAGAAACTACTTTAAACGTACCATGATGGCAGTCTCAAGTTGAGGCAATTTGATTTTAAAGTCACACATGACAGTCAAGTGTGACTTTCAAATTAACTGAAAGCTTGGGGGAAATTTGTGAATTTAAGAGCACTATTTCTAGCTATATGAAAATTGAAGGATGTACTCTCATTAAATGAGATACAGTGGTGCCGTACAAACAGTTTTTAAGACTGATTTGTCATGAAAATGCCTTTTAGAGCATACTTTGCATTAAAAAATGCCCAACCATTAAAAAATACGAATGCAGTAACCATCTACTGTTACAACTGTATCACTTTCTATCCTCTTTTTTATGAACATTTACAAAATTCTGACTAAATCCTCAATATAATCTGTTGTATACTGTTTATTTATATAGCATGCTTATGTAAAATACCAACATTTTAGACACACATGCACACACAAAACACAAACTACCTAGTACCAACTAAACCACATTTAGAAACACAATAATTACCCAATTTGTCCGAGGTCTATTACAACTAAATCCTTCTCAAGGAGAACCACCACAGCATAAGGCTCTTGAAAGTCTGGCAAACAAAAAAGCACAATATTAATGTGGAAAAGGACATATTTTTAGTGCTCTATTACATATTCAAATGAAAAAAAAAGGCTGTCGAAAGTGTCACGGCTCACCATTTGGATATGGAGTTTCGCACAGCGTTAGGAAATCTACAATGGGGTAGTCCATCTCCAGGACAGCAGTGCTCTTTCCATGCATCACAGTCAGACAGGCTCTCCTCCCCACTGTGTCGTAAGACAGACCTCCAGACAGGACCATGAATGGGTCCCTGAGTGCGGCAAACACACATAAACATTTTAATTGCTTGTTCAATAAAATTGGGTTTGTTGTGAAGGTAAAAAAAAAAAAAAATACTCTGTCCAATCAGTGGGAAATGGGTGATGAGGGACTCCTGAGCTTTCTCTGGAGATTATTTGGCCCCATTTCAAGAGATTCTATCAGGGGAGGGGGCTACTTTTTAATTATAATGACAACTATATTCATCTCTGTCCTCAAACACCTAAGAAAAAGGAATAACTAGATCACTTTCCGTGAAATTGTTAACTTTTATGATAAGGAAAGTCTTTACAAATCTGTTCACTATGTGACCTTGACAACTGCGTTAACAGCGATCACAACATAATTAACACGCAGACAACAAATCATTTGTCAGGAAAAGAAATCATGTATTCAATGATCACAGCAAGACAAAGCCTGGAGGAAAACAATATTAATTAGACAAAGTCTTTCCAGCTTTCCATCCAATTTAAACCAGCGTAAGGATGCTGTCAACAAGACTGGCGTGTTGGATACATGGAGAATAACAGGAAAGGCCAGTTTGAGTACAGGATATGGATTCAAACCAGAGTCTGTTAAGACACAGGATGGGTGGAGACTAACGACTGTCACACTTACCCAGCCCTTGTTGTTTTGTACTCCACTTTCAGGATAGGCTTACATGGCTCTGGCTTTTTTCCGTCCTTAGGCTGCTTTCCTATTGGAGGTCAAGGAGGTTAATTTGCAGGAGTACAGCACATATTTCACTACACGTTGCTGCCGTTCATGTGCAAGTCGCACCTCTAAGACTGGAGGAGCTACAATATGTGCTTTTAAACACATACATGCACATACAACTGTGTGTCTGCAACAGCTCCTACCATGTGGTGTGATGATCTGTGCAGCCTTGGCTGGGGCTCGTACATTCCACGTGGTCAAAGTGCCATCGGAGTGGCTGCAAACAAACTGTTTCCCCTCATGGTGCCAAGCGACTGAGTGGATCGCCTGAAAGACACACAGCAGCACATCATCAGAGCACGACTCGTAATGTACGTCCAAACAGATCAGGTTTTTCCTCCGCTACTTGAGGCGATACTTATTTGTAAGATTTGTTAATTAGTGGTTGAGGTTTCTTCAAATGATTTGTTTGCAAATATAGATTAACAAGACTCCGTGTTGCTGTCAGAAAATGCTTCTCATTTTCTTGAAACACAACAAAACTCCGGATTGGAGAAGAATTTGGCCAAATTTTATATAGTCTCCCTTCGGGTCAGGACAAAACATTAGTACATTACTTCCTCTTGAGAGATGTTATCAATACACTGGCGCCAAAAATCAATAGTTTTAATAAAATATGCAGACACTCTAGACAGATTCTCTCGCCAATTTAACTTACCAGTCACTAATTAAAGCTTCCATATGCTGAAAATTCAATTTTTTGTCTTTGTTATGAACTTCGAACGGTAAAATAAAAGTTCTTAGAGATATTAAAGCATTTACTTCTGCAATTCCTCAAACTTTCCAACAAGTTGCTAGCTTCCCTGCCTCACAAATCAGAATTCAAACCTAGGTGCTAACAATTAACTACCCAATAGCTGCAGCTCAGGCAGTGTTTTCTTCCTGAAGGGGGCCGGATCAGCAGCAGCTCATTGGTTTTAGTGCAAATCAGCCCATTCAGAATAACCAGTGGTTATACAGTCATGGTGAAATGAACCATTTTCACAGCTTTTTGAGCTCAAAAATCATAGGGACATGTGAGACTTTGATTAATTTGTTGAAAAGTGACACAACATGGGATCTTTAATGACTCCTCATGGTGGCAATTATCAAATGAATGAGGCTAACATGAACGGAAGTTAACTAAACTGAGGTGAAAATGGCAGAGAAAAGCATATTACATTGTACATAACATGAATAATTGTTGCTCTTTGCCTTTTTAGAGGTATTTTGTGTCTTCAGTTACAAAGACATAGTAGATGAATATCTTGCAATGTACTAAGTAATGCAAAATATCTTTATTGTAATACTATCTTTACCATACGAAATGTATGTTTATAGTTAGTTTTCATGAATTACATGGTCATTCACCCCCTGCTCTCATTTTATGCTTTTAGCTCAGTCATCTACAAACCTGCTTTTTGTACTGTTTGTCCCACTAGAAGTCATCCTTATCTAATTTGAAAGCTCCTGAGACTAAATTTCAGAGGGACCCCATCAGCAGCCATTTTGGATTTCATGACAAGCCTTCAGGGACGTTTTTTTTCTCTTTTGATTGAACTGACAGACGACGCAAGCTAACAAAACCAAACATGTTCCTGAGGCAAACACTGGAAAATCCTCAATAAACCAGTTCCTCTCACAAGACTTGAGTAGAAAGAAAATAAATAACACCTTACCTCATCATAATTGTAGCGGTAGTCAGCTTTTTTGGACTTCAAATCCCACAACACCACTACCCCACACTCAAATCCAATCAGAAGCTGCAATAACAAGAGAAGCAAAACACAACTCAGCTGATTGCTGTGAAAACACATTCTGCACACATAACTCAGCATTAAGTGAACATGATTCCATCAACACTGGACCATCTTTCACAATATGTGGTAACGCTGGAATTTCTTGATCATTTCCTTGACAAAAAATGCGATTTGGTAGTAGTTATATAAAAACAGACTGGGTTATTTCTTTGACAGTTATATAAAAACAGGCTGAAAACATCATGAAATTGACACTTACATTGATAGTTGCTTGACTGAAATCACTTCTTTTACACTTCATACCAAGTGTTTTTCCAAAATAACACATTTTTATTAACACACTACATACCACATGGTTTTAAGGTTGTTGTAATTAAACTTCTATTTGTAAAAACTACTCTTGATCCAGGTTAGACTGATACACAACCTCCCTTCTATTTCTAAAATCGCCTCAAAAAATGTTGCAAAACAATAGTGTGACCATTTGTTTAGAAACTGACGAGTCCCAGTCATGATTTACAACATCATAGCGCTGAAGCAGCACTAGTGAAAGTCACCAACAATGGACTCGTCTCTACACTTGTCCTGCGAGATCAGAGTGCTGCATCTGACACCACTGATCACAACATTTTGTTACAGCCGTCGGAATTAAAGGAACCGCACTCAGCTGGTGTAAATCGTATCTATCAGAGACTTTCCACTTTGTTCATTAAGTTTTTGGAGAATACTTGTGTTGTAAAGTGGCCGTATATTCATAAAACTGAAAGAAATTGACTTAAAAGTAAGAAGCAGCTCATGTAAGACTTACAATTTGTGCTACAATAGTTGAGTTTGCACACAATAGTTGATTTCTGGATGAGTTTTTTTGTAAAAGCTGCTTAAATCCTAATGACTGGAAAAATGGATCAATTCCAGCTCACTGCATCAGAGTGACACAAGTTAAAACACAAGCAAATCAATTATTGGAAACCGTGTTTTCAGGATTTCTTGAATTGAAAGCATGCTTGTATTCATAGAAATACTTTCATACAGAACGTACTCTACATTCTACAGTCTTTTTTATTAATAATATTAAAGCCACATATGTATTCTGGTCTGTTCAGGCCACTGTTGCCATCTGCCACCATTTTCTATCCGTCAAAGGTTACAGAAAATGATTAGTCTGGGAGGAAAGCCTTTCCTATTTGATTGTGACACCAATATCTGAAGTCACATTGACATTTTAATTAGCTAAAAATGTTCTGCTCTCATTCTCCACCGTAGCTGCACAAACCATATTGACGTTGTATCGTCTGCACCGGGGCAGTTACCCGCAGAAAAAAAAGAAAAAGAAAAGCACACCACTAGATAGCAAATAAAATGGAACATTTGTTTTACGTCTTGGGGTTGGAATGTATCTGTTTGGTACAGGCTATGCGGTGTTTTTGCTATCAGCTACCTTGCCCTCGTCCATGGGGTTATCACTGATGTGCACAACAGGTCCTGGGTGTGTCTTGGTGGATCTGTGAGAGAAAAAGACAGGAATAAAGAGACACTATTTAGGAATATTTGGGTTGTATAGCTAGAAAATCTGATAAATACTGTCTAAAAACATACTGTGCTGCTTTTAGAGGGCTGGTAAGATAGGGAGGCAATTAGGAAAAGCATCCAAAAAGATAAAAAATATACATCTTAGAAGCCACAGTGTCTGGTGGTGCACAAAGAAAAAGGACACAATTATGAGATGAAAATGTGCATCAGTGCAGCAGAGAAAGAGACATGACATATGAGAGAGACAAACAGAGAGAGAGAGAGCAGGGTCACATGAGGGTCTATGAGAGATTATAGTGTGTGGAGACAGGATCACCGTGGCAACAGAGCAAGGGGCATGGAGGAAGTGAAGGTCTGGCCTAAAGAAAGTGTTGCTGCCTCTGAGTGTGGTCTGGCTCCAGTGGCTAATGATCTCATTGCTGCTGATGAGTCGATACAGTCAGAGATGTCGCAGTGAATAAAAGACAAGGACGGACCAGAATATGAACTCCAGGCAGTAACCGCCACAACACAATACAGCGTCCGTACACGCAACTGTTTAAATGTGCCGTGATTATAATATATGTACGTGCACCATGTGTATTATTCTCTTGAATGTAAACATTTTAGGAACATAACATTGATTTCTATTGACTGCACAAACTCGGGATTAAATTTCGTTCAACATTTATTTAATCCTCCATTGATGAATTTGTCTTTACAAAATCAAAATGATGCCATTTATTAAAGCCAGAAATTACAAAAACGGAAGGAATTTAAAGCAAGAATTGTTTGAACTTTTTAACAGGCCTTGAACTACTCATCTGTGACGTCAGGAAACTTAACCAAATGTCAGCTCAAAATTGTGATACCGTGTTCCAGCAAAATCCCTTTATTCTACATGTCTCATTAAAAAAGAAAATTGTCAAAAATACACTTTTTGCATTAACCAAATTCTGTGAAAAAGAAAATAATCTGTTCTTCTCGGCACAATCGTGAGGCCTTTAGTTTCTATGCTGCAACCAACAGTCACATGACAAAAATTCAGGGACTTTTTCTAATAAACTGGGATGAACTGCAGGCTGTGTTTACACAGAGCAGAAATGAGACAAGTATGAAAGCAATTTGAAAATGTAAGCACTAAAATAGCTGTAGTTGGAACATTTTTGCCAGTCTAAATAAATGTGAACTGTTTTGCATGTTGATTCCAGCACAATCAAAAATTTTTCAATTTTTGTAAAATAAGTAATCCAAGAAATGAAACTTTGACTAAGTTTAATGATTTATAGCATTCTAACTTTATGTTTGTTTGCAAATATAGAACTGTGAGACTCAGTGTGGCAAAGTGTTGTCATTTTGCTGTCAGAAAATGCTTCTCATTGACTTGAAACGCAATAAAAACCCAAATTAGAGAAGAATTTGGCCAAATTTTATTTAGTCTCTCTAAGAGTCAGAACAAAACATCAATATGGCACTTCCTCTTGAGGGATATTATCAATATATTGGTACCAAACACCAATATTTTTTAATAAAATTTACAGACGCTCTAAACAGATTCTCTCACTAATCTGACTTAACAGAGTCACTAATTAAAGCTCCCATATGGTAAAAATCCAATCTTTTGTTTTTGTTGTGAACTTCGAGCATTTACTTCTGCATTTCTTCAAACTTTATTACAACTTTCTAGCTTCCCTGCCTTACAAGCCAGAATTCAAACCTAGGTGCTATGTAACACCAAACTAACCAATAGTTGCAGCTCAGGCAGTGTTTTTTTCCTGAAGGGGGCGGGATCAGCAGCAGCTCATTGCTTTTTTAGTGCAAATCAACCCATTCAGAATACCAGTGGTTACACAGTCATGGTGAAATGAACCATTTTCACAGCTTTTTGAGCTCAAAAATTGTAGGGATATGTGAGACTTTGATTAATTTACCGAAATGCGACACAATATGGGACCTTTAATGACTCCCCATGGTGGCAAATATCAAATGAATGAGACCAAAATGAACGGAAGTTAACTAAACTGAGGTGAAAATGGCAGAGAAAAGCAAATTACATTGTACATAACATGAATAATTGTTGCCCTTTGTTTTTTTAGAGGTATTTTTCTTCTTCAGTTACACAGATATTCTAATACACAGTAGATGAATTTGACTTAACAGAGTCACTCATTATAGGTTCCATATGTTGAAAATCCAATCTTAGTTTTTGTTATGAAATAAAAACTGCTTCCCTGCCTTACAAGCCAATCAGAATTCAAAAATAGGTGCTATGCAACACCTAACTAACCAATAGCTGCAGGTCAGACAGTGTTTTCTTCCTGAAGGGGGTGGGATCAGCAGCAGTTTATTGGTTTTTAATGAAAAACGGCCCATTTATAACACTAGTTGTTGTACAGTCATGGTGAAATGAACCATTTTAGCGTTTTTGTTAGCTCATAAACTGTAGGGACATGTGGAAAAGCGACACAATATAGGACCTTTAATGACTCCTGATATGAAATTTTGATTAACTTTCGTGATTTACAGCATTATAACTTTGTTGTGCTGCATGGAAAACATGATTGAGTCATCTCTTTTTCTAACAGTGGTTATAATGTTTCCATAGAGGTGCAGGACTTTGTATTTCAGTGAAAAATGAGCCCACAGTGAATAAAAATGTGACTGGAGCTAAAAACGCCCTGACGGTTAAACTCATATTGAAGCTGAGGTCTTGTTTACAATACAGTGAAGCAAAAGACCAGCAAATATGATCATTAAAACCACAGATACGGTTTCTATCCACAGCAGGAGAACGTGAATCCACAGGTTTGCAGAGACATCAAACTACAAAGCAGAAAGTGTGTTGAAAAGACGATTCTATCAGAGTCTGAATATTATGTTTAAGATTTCACGCTGCATTTTTTTCCCACAATCAGACGGGCAAAATCATTTCCCATTTCCACTGCCTATCTGTGAGACATTCATCTTAGCAGATGGCATACTTTCCTCTGACACTTTCAACTCCCAGATCTAAAACAGTAATTTATCAGATTTCACCAGCAGCCTCATGCGTGCACCTTTATAATCTACTACCAATTTCAGCTGCCAGTCACTGTCTAAAATCAATTTTTTTCCGTTCACTTGTGGGCTCCCTGGAAAAATTACTTGGAAAGAGCAACTTCTACTGGCTAAAGTTTTCATTTCTCACACAACAGGCCTCACCCTCCCTGTTTTCAGTGCTGCAGAATCAAGCGCCGCCCGTTTCTGACGCTGATTTCATAAGTTTTACCTGTATGTGACCCCTACAAAGTTATATCGGAGCCCTGCAGGAAATCCAGTAAAACCTTTGCCTTTACGCAGGATGTGATGTAAAATTCCTTGTGATCTTTACAGTAGGTGTTTACATGAGGGAGTGGGTGACACAGGATAAGTCACTGGGGTTATCAAGTAGGCACTTCCTATCAAGAGATGTTCTGTTAAATCAGGCAGCAAACACCTCCAGAAGTCTCAACAGCAAGTCCTGGCATGGCACAATCACCACCTCCATACCGCCCTCACACTGATCAGAGCTACAGTATTCTCAGCTTACAGGACACACTGTATCTGCAAACGCAGGCATCCACATTCCTTTGTATTTCAGAGTTTCCTGTTTGAGTGTCAACTGCACACAGAAGATATGCAAATGGCAGTGAGTAAAAAGGGAGGGAAAAAAAAAAACAACAGAAGACAATTGCAAAACACAGACTCACAGTTCGATGGCTTTGTTCCACATAATAACGTAGCCTGAGAGAGTGAAGGACTCCACGTTGACGATGTGGATGTTTCCTCTTTCCGTACCGATGTACAGCCATTTGCTCTGGAAGGGCAGGTGGCAGTATGTGATTCTGCAAGAGATCAGGATCCATCACAACCAGGCTTTTCATTATCTCATGACTCAGTCCCATCAAAGGGGTCGCCCTCATCCCTAATCACGTCGGTCCAAGTGGAAGGAGTAGCGAGTGACTAAGATTTAATTACAAAGGCCATGCACTGTGTCACACTAATGAAGCAGGACTATATATAGATCGACGGGGAAGTAATCGCGGAGTAAATACGGCTGTCTTTTCTCAACTGGCTGACAGAAACATTCGGTCGTAAACCACATTTGTTAAAATATCAGACTGACGGGGCTTAGGTTAACCGTTTATTGCATTAGGCTGTTTTTGTGTCCAGTGGTTTATCAGGTGACATTTTGTGTGATTGTCAATGAGCATGGAAATCTTGACTTCACAAAAAAGTATATTTGTGTCCATACAACAAAAAAACCCCAACAATTAGCCAAAAAGGTTGCACCAATTAACCCCTTGTCGCCGATTGTCGCAAATTTGCAACATACCACTTTCATTCAGACTGTAGCTGAGATAGCGTATCCATTCCCCCAATGCCGGTTTGTGCATATTCAATACGTACCTCGGAACCTTTTGCAACCACTGGCTTCTCATAGAAGAAACCGGTTGGAGTGGGACCTAATTATTATATGTCTATTATTATTATTATATATCTGTTCTATGTGTAACAGACAAATGAACAATCTCCACTTATTTTAGCATCAGCTAGAAAGCAAAAACACACAAAAAAAATGTTTTTTATTTAATTCTACAGAAATTCAGGCGTCAAGGGGTTAAGGCTGCTGTGGGAGCATGTTACTAATATTTTTGCAGTATACTTTCATTTCACTGTTAAATTGACGATTGTTTTATTAGATTGTGTTCGCTTTTGTTGCTAAGTATTCATATCATCTATTTTAGTTTTTTAGCTGATCTCAATTACCTACAGGCTGATATGAGCACAGTTTGCTGGCTGAAAATCAAAACAATAAGCCAAAGTGTCTAAAAAAATAAACTACACAGAGCTGAGAGAAGCTGCAGAGTTGGGTGATAAAATTCCACCTTATGCATTTGATGCCTGCAAAAGTATTGATCTGCGGAGCTTTAAAGAATGAAATATTCTGAAAACATTACTCCGTCTGCACCACAAAATCTCCTAATTGCGTTAAAGGAAAACACCTGAGCTGCTGCGACGTCGCAAGGGGACGCCCGATGCGTAATCTTTTCGAGCTCTGATGGCAACAAAACACCTAATTATTCAGTGCAAAACATGTGGCCAGCTGTGAGGGGCCGTTTCCAGGATTTTGTTCACACATCACAGAGAGACAGATGCGGCGTCACCGCAAACACAGAAGCCGAAAACAGGAACCCGACAACGTACCTCTCCCTGTTAAACTTGAGAGAATGCAGGATAGCGGGGATTTTTTGCCTCAGGTTCCACAGGTGGATGCTGTCATCAGCTAAGGCACTCACCAGCGCCCCCTGCAGGGAAGGTAACAAACAGAATTTAGTCAGAAAACAGCTTGTGGTTTACAGTTTTACAATAAATCAGCAGCACACAAATACAAGGGCACTGCAGAGAATTGGGGGTCGCACCATTACTGTTTAATCAATGTGTAAAAGCGCAGTTCATTCATCAGTAATGATTCGTGGCAAGATATCGAGGACAGACAGATGCAGGGGAGGAGTGGACAGACTGGGTGAGGAGGAGGAGGAAGAGGAAGCCAAACGAGGACAACAGGAAACGGGTGATGACAACAAACCTCGTTGATCAGGAACTGGAGCTGGATGACAGCAGCGCCGCTCTCATGCTGACAGTAGCACTCCACACCTGCACGGCCGAAGCTGGGAGTCGCCTCAGTTAAGGAAAAACTGGAGAATTGCCATTAAAAGTTCAAGCAGAAATGGAGGAAAACCCCCTCAGACATGCTGTGGCTTATCTGACGCAGTAATAATGTCAATTGAAACTGCCATTTCCAGCCAACTGTGGGTGTCTTTATATTAAAAACAAACACAAATGATTCCCAAGCTTGTCTTTTTTAAATGTAAGTTGACACTTTCAGCTTGCACTCCTAAAAAGGCACTGAAACAAACCAAACTGGCGAGTTATAAATAAAATCAGTGGGCCCTGTCAGCCTTATTTATTCACATGCGTCAGCCGGTGTGACGGCAGCATGATTAACTTTAACTCTCATCTCTCCTTTTTGGACTGGAATTTCAGGTTGTAGAATCCCTTGAAAACCAGTCCGGCCACCCATTCAGCTAACGGTAAGGGGGAGGTTTTGATTTTGTGAAAAGAAGGACGAGAAAATTGCATGCATGGCGAAAAAAAAAGGGGGACAGTGCTTCTCCATTTCACCCGGCCTGTAGTCACTTTCTCACAGACAGTATGTGCACAGAGTCATGCACTCCAGCACAAAAGAATAAGGAAGCAGATCTAATCACACAGAGGCTCTCTAACAGACAGATTCACCACAAAGACAAAAAAAGGTGCACTGTTTCTCACACTCAAAGAAAAGCTCCACAGACAGGCAGCTGTGTATTTTGAGCTGAAACAGCACCAGAAGTGGGACCAGGATTAACCAAGCCGTGATCAAACAATCCCTCAGCTCCTTAAACAAACTAAGGTGGGGTTTTTTTTTCAGGACAGACTCAACAGTGGGCATCACTTCTGCAGAAAGACAGAGGCAAACACAGACTTTTAGACGTGAACCTGGCGCCAGACGAGCGGCTGCTGGCAGCTGAACTCGCATTCACCCGTGACCTTTTCGGTCCAGTTTTAGCTCCCGGCCGCGCAAGTTCTGTACAACATTTGTCAGAATTATTAATGGATATCATGTCTCCACAGGTCCACAATGGAGGAGGAAGAGTCATTAAGTCCGTTTCATAGCCTCTGGTCATGCATAAATAAGAACAGAGGTAGTCTAAAGAGCAAGAATGATAATATGGAACACTGTTGTGTGTTGCTATAATGCAGTAGCATCACTTCAACAGTTTTCTGTGAGTATTAACTCAATATATTGCAAAGAAGGTGTCTGAAACGCTCGAGTTAAAGGTGCTGCTGAGCGAAGCTACTTCACAAGCTAGCAGGAAATCACACCGACAAACCTCAACAAGATTTTATCACCGTGGCGATCATGCTTTTAAAACTTCCTTTTCACACATCAGAACCTTTCCTGAGATCAAACACGGTTACAAACTACACAGTCAGTTGTTAAATGAGACTATTTTAGAGCACAATTCTTCGTTTCATTAGCACAATACACGCTTCTGGGATAGTGTGAGCACAGGAAGCTGAGTCACTACGAAACTGATGATTCACACGTAGCAAAATTTCTCGCTGTGAGGGAAACGAAAAGGCAAAATAATAGTTCCTGTCACCATCTGTTGGTCATGTGACCAAATCATTTGCCATATTTTCAAATGATCTTGTTCCTTTAGAGCTGAAAAAATAGGCCAAGTAATTAATTAGTCAATTGCTGGAGCTTCTCAAATGGGAAGATTTGCTGGATAAGTTTGGCTGATAATCAATCATGAAATTATTATCATCAGCAGCCCTACTTTCCAAGTGTCAGATGCAATATTTATTAGTCATGTATGTATTCATACAGGGGTAAAACTAATAAAAATAAATAGAGCAACACCAAATGTTTTGCCTTCTCAACCTTTACGATTATTTCCTCTTTCTTTCCAAGAGTCTTAAGACATCACACGCTCAAGTCATCCTCCCTGAACATTCGACACTTCCCCAGTCGGTAAACCAGTGTGGTTCACCACAGCATTTCAACATTCGCAGGCTCTTCTTGTGAAGTCAACTGATGATCACCAGGGCGGGACGGATCTCTATCGTGCTAGCTTATAAATGAAAGACACAAAACGTCCTGTACAGCCTTTCTAAAAGTCTAAGGTTGGAGATAACAGAAGAGGAAGCTACAAGGCAGCAGCTGATCACTTGCAGCTCATCCAAACAAACTTCTGACTTCTAGTTTCACCAGCGTGACCAGTCAGCTGCGAGAGCGAATGGTCACACACCCTGGAGATTCCCATAAAACGCAACAATAAAGCATTCAGCGTATAAACTAAAACATGCAGGGAGAAAACATTAGGTCCAGTTTGAAAAAGTCCAAAATGTTCACTTTCGCCACAGATTCGAGTGTTTCTAATTGCCAAACAGGAGGCGAGTCTGTGCGGCGGCCAGAACGAGCGCTGGAACGAGCGGCGGGCTGTCTACAGTAACACACTGATTAAAACACTGTAGTAGAGACAGATCTTGTAAAAGCAGACATTTATTGCTTGTAGACACCTCATTGAGCTTATGTCTACTGAGCTGTGGCAGCGTTTCCAAACTCCAGGGGCAATGAGCTGGATCGATACGG
Source organism: Amphiprion ocellaris (assembly GCF_022539595.1). NCBI lineage: Eukaryota > Metazoa > Chordata > Actinopteri > Pomacentridae > Amphiprion > Amphiprion ocellaris. Next base: position 23,989,947 of record NC_072785.1, on the reverse strand, counting down.
GCCGTCTTTTGATAAATGGACCAATTGCCTGAATGACAGTAATCCCATCAGCTCCACCTTGCACATTAAGACAACATGGAAGCGAGCGTGTTCTGCGGGAGTCGCCCTGCGAAAACACGGCACTCTCTTAATCTGCAGAGTGGATGGAGACGAGGACGGAGCTGCTCGTAATGAAAAGCTAAACAAAGCAGATGGGCCCCCCGAGCAGGATATCAGCACAAAGGGAAACCCTGACTTAAACTGCAAATGGGTGGCCCCTTGCGGACGTCGCGGCGTAACCTGGACGTGACTCGGCTGGCACATGCGGCGGCAGTCTGGAATCCAGGGGCGCTTGTGCCGCTGTGACTCATGAGAAGTCAGCTGTAAAAGCAGGAACATTTTTTTTTATCCTTGAACACAAACAAACACAAAACTGACTCCCAACTGCCTGAGGGGGCCGCTCAGCTCTGTGGCAGCTTGATTGTGTGTGTGTGCACGTTGTGCAAGTCCAGTTATGTTTACAGCACATACGAAGTGGCATGCCGGCACTGACTGGGCAGCACAGTTGATGAGGTTGGCTCCTTGGCATATGGCGGAGGAGCTGTTCACGCTGCTGCAGAGATACCACTAATGAGCCCGGGTTCTCCAGGAGAAGGAGGCTGCCGGCTGCACAGAAGCACATCCTAGCTACCTCCAAGCTCCCTCCACTTCTCTCAGCATGGTTTCTGTTATTTTGTTTTTCCCCCCCTTTTCTCGTGCTAAATGACAGGAGGCAGAAAACATCACTTACTGGGTAAATTCCCCTGACTTTGAGGAACGTTGAATGACAACTTGGGCCACGTGAGGAATTATTCCAGAAGCTTAAAAACTGTGGGTCCGGTGTGTGTTTGTGTGCATGTTAGAAAAAAATTTTAAAATTCTAACACTTGACCCATCAGAGCTTACCTCTCCTTGTGTGGCTCTCTTCATTTTCATTTTCACGTGGTTTAGAAAAACAAAACACAAAAACAGAAGGATACAGCCTCAAAGCTCCGGTCTGAGTCCCAATGGCCAAGATTTTCTGTACGGGGTCAAAAGCCATTGAGGACGGTTGATATGGGAAGCCATGACGCACAGTCTGCAGGAAAGAGCAGAATTTATATCAGACCTCCAGTCAGCTAATCAATCATCTCCTACACAGTCAAGCTGGCATTAGTGGAGAAAAAAACATTATCATAATCTCCTAGAAATGTAATCCATCAGTGCGGAAAATTAGTCTCATTATCAAAATAAATTAGATAAAGCATAAACATTAGTGCAAATGGGGACTGGGATGTTTTTTTTTCTGATAACTGGCGTGACATGTGTGCAGGCTCGGTCCTGTAAAACAGCAGCAATAAAATAAATCCTTGGGCTCTCTGACTGCAGCTCACTGTCAGGATCTGTACAGTAGTCCGGCCAGCAAAATATTATCATCATCAGGCATCTATAACTCAATTATTTCAGGTTGGAAACCCTCGCCCAGCCAACCGTGAGCTCTGTAGGGCTTGCAGCAGGATTATGTAACAGGTAAAGCCGTAGCCCTGTAACCTAGGGACCTGACCTGTTCTGCTCCCAGCTGGGGCAGGAGCTGGTGGGCCGGCTCTCCGAGGTGGTCCACACTTTTCATGCAAAACCTTTTTCCAGCTAGACCGTACATTGTGAATTAGAAAACCATGCATGTGTCAGTTTGGGGGAAATATCTCCTGGTGACCTCTGGGTCTGATTTGATTTTTGTATTTCAAAGTTGTATCTAAGCAACACTCACATGCTCGTATGTATTGTACAATCAAAGATTTGGACAAAATCCATGGTGCAATTCAGTGTAAAAATGCAAACAAAGGTTAAGCTGAAGCCTCTACAGGGATATAGTGAATGAGTTTAAGGTTGCAAGTGATGATCATTCTCACTGTGGATTACTATCTTGACTAATCAAGCGTATAAAAGAGTCAGAAAATGGTAGAAAAAAAATGTCCAAAAGCACAAGATGACATCCACAACTCAAAATTATTCCATTACTGTCATAAAGGAGAAAAGGAACCAGCAAATATTCAAGAATGTGGACTCTTTTACAGTATAAAAATTATTCAAGTTGATTAATCAATTATCAAAATAGTTGGCGATTACTTTAATAGCCCACAACTAATCAATTAATCGTTTGCTGCTTCGCTTGAGTTCCACATTCTTCTCAACATAGAGAAGCAAAGTAATCAGTAAATATTCAAGATTTTTCACTCCTTTCCTTTAAAAATATTTAATTAATTAATTAATTAATTAATTAATTAATTAATTAATTAATTGATTGATTGATTGATTGAATGTCAAAATAGCCGATGATCACGTTAATAGTCAATCGGTGAAGCCTCATTTGAGTTCAACATTCTTTCTTTCATTCAGAGATGAAACAACACAGAGGAGCAAAGAAATCAGTAAATATTCAAAAATTTTTACTCCTTTCCTTTAAAAAAATGACTCAAACAGATCAATTAATTATCAAAATAGATGGCAATCATTTTAAGAGTCGACAACTAATAGATTAATCATTGCAGCTCCACTTGAATTCAGATTCTTTCTGTCCTAGAGAGACAAGAAGGGAATTTTGAAATTATTTCGAATTTAGTCTAACCCTATAGCTAAAGGTTCAAATTAGTTGGATTTTTACACTGAAACCGTGTCAGGAGGGGATCACTTCACAGCCAGGATGGACAGGAGTAGTTATTAAAGCACAGGACATGTGAGTGTTGTATTATAAGACTATGAGCTGATTATGTTAGCTGGCTAACTCCCAGTGATCAAGAAGAAACAGTGGCCTGAAGCGAGGATTGGAGCTGGATAGCGAGACAGTCAATGGTTAACACTGATCCCCCGTTAATGTCACTGTAGCTCTAACAACTACTTTAATACCTGACTTTAAATCTGCTGTTTTTGGAGTCTGTATGGGCAAATATGAAGGCATTTCCATCCCACCGAGCTGAGCTGAGCTGATGGAGATGAAAACAACGCCAGTGTTTGGTCACGCCGCTGTCATCTGACTGTCAGAGAGCACCAACAGTCCGTTAACGTTAGCCTCTTATTAACGGACACCCACCTTGCAAAGCTGGAAATGCTCCGACTGGAGAGTCTCCTGGACAACGTCGTTTTCCCGGGGAGTACCCGGCTGGGCAGTGGCGGAGGAGGACGAAGAAACCGCTGTCAAGCCGTCGAGCACCTTCCGAATGTTAAACTTCTTCATTTTCCTCCGGTACGGACGCGACGGTTGAGAAAACAGCTCAGGCGAGCTACCATAAATTGGACGGAGGGGGGGTATTTGCTAGCTAGTTAGCCGAAATAACGCACAGTTAATATCTTTCTGTGTACATCTCACATGTTACGGAGGGTGTTGCCAGCGCACTCCCCAAAAGCACCCGAGTCACGAACATTGATTTAGCGAGTCCTTGCCGATATCGGAGTTAATCCGCCATTTATGTGGCCAGCTTTGGCGTTATTCGATCGGGATCAATCGTTTCCGTGAGCTGCTTCCCCAGCCAGGGCTCAGCGGGTAGCAAACTGGCTACGGAAACGCAGTGAGCTGCAGCGGGGATTGAGTCTGCGCTCTGCGGTCACCCGGATGAAGGGCCGGTGTTACGGCGGATTCTGTAACCGTCACATTCTGTGACCTCGACCGGAACGTGATCGAAGAAACGTTTTAAAGCCGCTACTGTGCTGTTATTGACCGTTTTAATCACTGTGACAAAAAGAAAAAAACGATTTTCCCATGCAACTTTGGAGCAGAAAAAACACGAAACAGGATCACATTCCAAAAATATTTTTTTAAATTATTTTTTAATCAAAAACTTCAATTAAATTAAACGAGTGCCCCTATTTTTAAGCACCTTTTTCATTTTTAAAATAACAGTCACAGCCTAGAATAAAGTGAATAAGGCGAGTGATTAGTGGAAAAAATACATCAAACTTCATATTCAAAAATGAATATTTATTTAAATAAAATTTATTTCAAATTATTGCAGAACAAGTGCCCCATTTTTAGGAACCTTTTATGACTGTGACAGCAAAGATGACAAAAAAATGTTCCATTTTAAATAATAAGTTAGCTGAACTTCAGATCATCATTCTAATATTAAGTCAGAATATTTAAAAATAAATGAATAAATAAAAATCATCAATATTATTTAAAACCACAATTTTATTTTTAATTATGTATTTTGTTAGCTGTCAACAAAAAGTGACCTGACAGGCATTATGTTTTGATAACTGTCACTGCAAATATCTGGCAGTTTGACCTGTTTGTTATTAGCTTTGAGTATGATCATGTTTAAATATTGTACCCCTTTCTATCAGCATTAGCAGATATCAAAATGGACTGACAAATATGTTAAAATATATAAGCAGTTCATCATATCTGGTCAAAAAAATATATCAGATAGAACCATGCTCAAAAATAAGCTTCATTAACAACAAAAACAACAACAAAAAGGAAAAAAAAGTGTACACCTCTTTATGATGTTCTGAGTAATCCATCTTACATAATTGAAGCTGTTTTCTTTTTTTGTTTGTATTGTTTTTACATTTAACACCAGTGAGATATTCATCAGGTGGGAAATATTATACATCAAAATGGACTATAAAATAATGAGAAAATAATGCAGGTCGTTATGTCAAGTGAGAAAAATGCAACTGATAGAACCATGTGAAAAATATACCAGTGCTTGTAATTTTAAGCACATTTTTATGACTGTTTTACTGCTTTATTGAATAATCCCTCCTACTCACCACGAATATCTTACAAGAACAAAAAATCTGACACTAAAAAATAAAGAATTTTTCACATTGTGATCCTTACTTAAAGTGCAGATATAAATAAATGACAAAACGCATGTCATATAATAACTTTAACATATGTTTGTTTTGTTAGAGCAGCTCTAAATCCTTAAATATACTGTTATAATCACAGCACCTGTTGAGAACTATCAGAGAATCTGCCTAAAACACTGTGTCAAAAACGAAACAGAGGAACCTGAAATTCACCTTTTCAGATTATTCTGTGGCCCCCTGCTGGCCGAAGCATCCTAAGCAGCTGTAATGCTTCAAGGTTGGGCAAGAAGTAAGACCTGCCAACGTGGCACCTGTTAATTAAAGTATTAAACTATTAAAAAATGCCAACAAGTATTGCAGTAATCATGAAATCACATGCAGGACTCATTAAAGGTCACAGAAAACGTGACACCAGGGTGTGTAGTCCTTCTAATCTATTGTGCAACCTGGAAAATAGGCCGTATTTCCTCCTTGCTCGTGTTCCCACAGGAGGAAAAATTAGGTTATTTTACCTCCACTGAGAATTACACATAAAACCAGAACACCTGGTTAAATAAAAGCAGTAAAAGCTGGTTAAATGACCACTTTTGTCATCTGTCTTTTGCTTCTTTTTTTTGTCAGTAGCCCACATTTCTAGTGGATGACATTTCTATACTGATTTGGGAATTAAGCAGCGCCTCTTAAATAATACATCTGAAACAGTCATATGCAAAAGATGAAAGTAGTGGATCCCACAGTGCTTTATAGGGAAGCAAGGCACATGACTAATTTAATCAATGCACATTATTTACTTTGTGGAAGCTGTTGTGCCACATAGATTTAAGGAATCTTTAAGGAAAGAGTGATCAACTGTTTTTGCTTAGATGCACTTTGTTTTCTGGATTCTGTAAAATGCTTTGGAATAACATAAGAACTATATATTTATTTATTAGTATGAATCACAAAATCACACCCATCCTCCTTTTTGTTAAGTATTACACAGAGAACATATTGTATAATGTCTACTCTATATCTATATGTACAGTACTTTGAGTTATCTAATAATTAAATGGACTACATGTAGTTAAAATCACAAAAAAATAAAACTAAAATGGTCCAAGATGAGGTCATGTTGGCAGTTTTGTTTTGCGGTATTTGGATTGTACTGTAATTTGAAGGCATTTGTATTTAAAAATCCCTTTGTTTTGGGTTTTGTATTCATTTTTCTGCTGTTGTGTTTTTGCACTACATTTCCCAGAGTTCACTCTTGAATCAAACAGTCCATCCAGTGCTTTCACATGTTTTTTCTTGGATTTTTTGTGGATACATGTTGTGATGATTCTTCTAGGTTTGTTTGTCGGTTCCTACCAGTCAGCAACTGGACAATGATATGAAGCTTAGATGCAGCCTTTGGTTGTAGTATCACCGTCAAGATATACATCCAGGTGCTGTTAAATGTCATCAATAAAGGACTTTTTAGTTGTTTTTTCTTAGTGCCAAAAGTCTTGTTTAGGTCTGATAGCAATCCAAAAGACAACTATATCCATACAATGACTCCCACAGAGATGTGTGTTCTCAATTTACAGCTATTTGAAGGAAGCTAAAGACAAAATCCTTGATGTTTTTGTGAGATTTTGCATTAAAAACGCACTGATTTCAACCTCTGCACTACCCTTTAAGACTCACTCACCATGCAGCTGCAAACACACACATACATGGTGGAGAAAAACTCCTAATCGGCTGTACCAGAGTGATGCAGTTAAATTAAGACTTGCCCCTGAGCTCCATTATCCACATGCATGAGAAAACAAGATGTTATCCTTGTCATAAACTCCATATTTACGTCAACTGTTGTTGCACTTGCGTGTTTTGTGCACTAGGTGGTGCAGTCTACCAACATTCAGTCCGCCTGCAATCTGACTGCCGGATTTTTTTTTGCATCTGAGTCTCCTTAAAACCAAAATTCAGCACCAAGGACAGCAACACATGGATCTCTGTTCCTTATGAATGATCCAGGATGTGATCTGTCTTTAAATAATGTCTGTTTTCAATGATTTCGGTTCATTCACTATTTTCATGCAGCGCAGACTCATCAAAGACGGTTTAACATCCATAATGTCTGCTCAGTGAAAAACCAGCTGTCTGGGAATACTTAATTAACACTGGCCACTTTAAAATGGGTCACAATAAGACAGGAAAGAGGCCCAGCAGGGGGATGTACACAGCTTTACTCTTTATCACAAGTTTGACTAAATTGAAATTTTCATGCAGTCATGAATACATGAACGAAGCTGCCAGAGAAAATGCACACTGGAGGGCAGATAAAATAGGCCGTTATCAATAATGCACCAGTGATGGGATCTGTTGCAGAGAGTGTCACTCCTATTCACAGTGTCATATTTATAAACAACAAGCTAGGAAGCCGAGCTTTTGTGTCCGATGTGGAGGAGTATTGGGGCCAGCATCCCTGCTTGACTCCTGAATTTAGGTCTTCTAGTATCTGGGACATAAATCCATAATTAGCAGTTGTGTGTTAACTTCTTCCATCGCTTTCCCCTCAGGAACCATTGACACATGAGGTAAACTACCGTCCTGGCTTTTAAACTGCAACTCACTTGATCAGCATGTAGATCTGTGTTGATTTTAGTATGTTAATAGTCGGAAAATTGTGGGTTTTTTCTCTTTTTTGTGGTCATTTACAGAATATAAACCAATCTGCAGATGAATAAATACTGGAAAATCTCCCAAGTGGATAAATTCTGATGCAACAGAGCAGTGCAGGAGTCTAAATGAAGATTATTCCAAGGTTAAATAAAACCATCTGCGTGACACACCTAGAGAGAAGAGCCTGAATTTGGACAAAAAGCGAGTGTGTAGGTACCCAGCGGGCCGATGTAGAACAGTTCCCTTGTTGCACAGCAAGGGCACTGAAAAGTAAAACTACAGGACAGCAAAGAACAGATTGGTGTGCAAAAATAACCGGCGCAACACACAATATATCAGCGAACATAAAGGACAAGGTTTCCGTCTCCCCGAATATCTGTAACACAATGTGTCATAGAAATTAAAAAACACAGGTACAATTGAAAATAATTTCACCTGGCTGGCTTATAATCTTGACTCCAGCAGCTGAGAACCTTCATTTATTTGCACCTATAACTGAATGCATTAAATCTATGACAAAAAGTTAAGAACTTTAAGCTAAGATTGAACAAACACTTTTTTTTTTTTTTTAACAATCCTACATCCCATTTGAGCATCCCAAAAAATTAGAATATCACAAAAAACTTTACTTTAAACTTAAAAAAAACAAAACAAAAAAAACACTCCATATTAATTACAACTAAATTGGAATATTTCAAGCCTTGTAGTAATTCAAAGGAGGCATAACCAAGAGTACAAATTAACATAATTTTCAGAAGGTGGACATTTCAGTATTGAAAATTGTGTTTTTGATTGATCTTAGGAAATATTCTGACATTTTAAGATGCAAGATTTTTGATTTAAATGAGCTATAAGCCATAATTCTCAATAGTAACGCAAAAAAAAGGCATGGCAAAATTCACTTTACATGTAATGAGTTTAGAATCTATCAAATTTTCACTTTCTGGCATCCCGGTAGCTCAAATGGTTGAGCTACTGTTTATAGTCCCTGTTTATAGCGACTATAAACAGGGACTATAGTCCCCATGACGCAGTAGTCATTGGTTTGAGTCCAGACCCTTTGCTCCTTCCACTCTTCTCCCTGTTTTCCTGTCTCTCTCTACTGTCCTGTATAGTCAAGGCTAAATGGACAAAATAAAGTCACTTTCTTAAATAACTGAAGCAAAATGCTACATTTTCTATGATGTTCTAATCTTTTGAGATCCACTAGTAGTTGAGACTACATAAAATGACTATTGATTGATATCTGAAGTTGTACAAAAGTCAGAATAAAAGCATTTTCTTGAATCAATTTATCCTTTTAAGGCAGCTAAGTTACTTTGATTACTGCTTTTTGCTTGCAATGTAGAGTTAAAGAAAAAAAATCAAAATGGAAAATGTATTCATACAACTTGTGTTCCTATTTTCTACAAGTAAAACATCAAATTGATTAATTAACATCAAATAACATTCAAAATGGTATAACTAGTTAGTTAGTTAGTGCATCAATAGCTTTAATTTCACATTTATTGCATTGTTATCAGAAAAATGTGGGAATTCTTCGAAGGGAAATCTTTCAGTCAGATGTGTCTGATTCATTAAAGCACAAAAGAATAAAAGCTTTTAACATGAAAACATGATTAATATGAACAATCTGACTAAGAAGAAACTCCTTCACTTTTTTTCTCAGGGGTAAACTAAACAACAGAACTAATTATGTGTCGAGAAAGGAGTTCAACGTAGATGAAACAGCACAATAGGGATGTAGGGCTGCATAATGTTACTCAACGACTGAAAAAAATGTGTAATTAAGTTTAATTTTGTTGCCAAATGATGCAAATTAATACCTTTATTTATACAACAAGTTTTAAGGCTAATATTGTGCCTTTTTTTAAAAACTTAAATCATTTTACAGTCACAATCACATACAGTCGTGTTGCATATTTGTTTTCTATCTCGACACAGAATCGCTGCTCTTCTCCCAGTATAGAACACTCAGTCCTCTCTGGGCATTTTCACAAATTTCTTCCCTGCACTGAAATCAGGTCACGCTCAGATCTTTCCTCTGTTGTATCAATCCGAGCTGCAAAGTGATTAACAGATAATTAGATGCACTGGTTGCATAACAGAGAAACTCCGAGCTGAGTAGGTCGTGGCTTACTGAGGAATATTTTACAGTGTGGACTGAATTTTCCCCCTCTTTCTCTTGATGTTCTTGTGGCTTAAGACACCATCACTTTCACAGTTTCTGGCCTCTCCTTAAAGCCGGTCGATCAGCGGCTACACGGGGAGTGTCGCAGACTTTTCCCAGCAGGATGTGTGTCACGCTGATCTGTTTATTATCAGCCGTGAATCAGAGGAATGAGCTCAATTGTGTCCACAGAGGTGTTTATGAATCAACCCACCCATTATTGAGAGGAGCTGGAAGGGAGGATGTAACTTTCACAGCTCCTCTGTTGTGGCTTTAAATCAGGTCTTGTTGGAGCGTTTTAGCAGCAGCAGCAGCTTTCCTTTGTCTCTTTTGCTTCAGTTTACTGGTTTTCAGCAGCACGAAGTCCCAGAGATCTTCATGGGAGTCTGGGTCAGACTTTTGATCCCGTCCCGCTGGTGCTCTTCATCGGACAGGCTGCCGTCGCACAGCATCATTTGTTTGACAAGGAAGGAACCTGCCTCATCAATATTGATATTTTCCTGTAAATGGTGAGGAGGGAATAGGATTTAGAACACTGTGCGTGCATGTTGTCAGGTTAGAAAAACTTCTGACCTCCTGTTAATGTTTCAACACGTTTTTACTGCAGTGTTAAAGTTCACACATGCAGGATGGTATCATCACATGATGCACTAATGGCAGAATGGAGCTTTAAAATGCAAAATCCATCAAATAAGCCAACAAATAAATCCAGTCTGACAATCAGTTATTCACTGGCTAATTCAAACCAAACAAAAAAGAAGGAAAGCTTGATTTTAATGAAATTAAACAGCCAGAACAGGCTCTGAGAAATGTTTGCAAAGCCCTAATTAAGTGTGCCAATGTATAAGCACTGAAGCTCACTTGTGTTGTTCCTTGGGTTTATTCTTATTTTACATTCTTAAGACTTTATTTTTGCTACCTAACTCATCCCGCAGCTTTCAGAAGACCCATACATATTATATATCAAAATGTGTGGCTCCATTGGGAATTAAAGCAGAAATATAACAACTTCTTAATGGAAATGATCAAAATGTATAAACTGACACTGAAGGAGACCCCTCACACCTTTTTCTCAAAGTTAAACTGAACTTACAGGGCTAAGTATGTAGCCGGGAAGGTTAGAAAAACTGTGTTTTCTTTGGGTTCAAAGTAAACTAAACAGTCCGTATAAAAGATAGACGTGGATAATGTCACTCATCAACTTAAAAAATGTGTAATTTTGATGAGCAAATGACGCAATTTAATAGTTTATTAATAGTTTCATGCTAATATTGCACCTTTTTCTTAATTAACTTACCACCACTGTTGGACATCATATGTTATTTTTACAAAATTTGTTTAAAAAAAAAAAAAAAAAACAAAACAAAACTGCTTGAAAAATCCTAATAGAAATGAATGGAAGGTCAGCTGTTCAACTGCCAAAATGCAGCCCTCTTTGGAACCATCTAACTCTGGCATACTTTACAGCAGAAACACCATTGAACGTTTAAACAGGTCACAAGGCTTTTATTGTTGCTCATCCAATTCTGTGTTTTGATATCTTTTATGGTTTTTACGCAGTCGCAGTTTAACATTTATGTATTTTTGCAAAACTCTGAATTTCATGTCACCCAGTCCGAATTTTGACTTCAAATTGATAGGCAAAACTGTGTAATTAATCTTGTCTCCTTCTCACAATTTTCACTCTACAGGAACAATTTATACATAAAAATATAATGTTTTTTTTGTCCTCTTTCATTCAGTTTTGGCCTCATTGCTGTAGGAATTACATTTTTTTTTTTTTTTTTTTAAACAAATCATCTCAGAGCAGTGAGTATGCTGACCAAAGCTTTCACTGAATCCCATTATATTTGAGCCCCAAAATGTGAGAAAATCTGAAAGATTCAGTCTTTTTAACGTGTCGCCAAATCTGAATAATACACAGTACGTACATGAAACTATATCAGCTTGTTCAAAACATGATTGTACTTCACATGGTGAAAGAAATTATTCAATATGACCAAAAATTATTGAACTGCGATTGTTTGATCGAGGGGCTAAGCTTTAGTCTGTCAGAAAAGGCGGGAATCACCCTAGCAACCAAGGACTCCAAACATGGCCGCCTCCATCAGAAATGTAGAATGTTCTTATGTGAAAATCAACACAGATGTTAATAATGATATTAACAAAGTCTTGATATATATATATATATATATATATATATATATATATATATATATATATATATATATATATAGAGAGAGAGAGAGAGAGAGAGAGAGAGAGAGAGAGATTTTATGCATAATTATTGCAGGATATATCAAATAACAGAAGCTGCATTGGCATATTGACAATGTCTGAAGAAATTTTCTAGTAGTTTCCCCATACTGTAATAATAACAACAATAATAATAATAATAATAATAATAATAATAATGATACAACACGCACCTTTGCAGACGTCTCAAACCAGCCCAGGAAATTGTTGTCTTTACAAAATCTGTCCAGCGAGGACACCAAGTCTTCGCCCTTCGTCTTCATCAGGTCACATTTGTTGGCTAGCAGGACAGCGGGAACCGGACGTCCATTGTCCAGACACAATTTACTGTCCAAGTCCTGCTTCCACTCAGTGGCAGACTTCAAGGTTAAGCTATTCGTGATGTCAAACACCACCAGTGCCCCCATTGCAGCTTTGTAGTAAACTCTGGACAAGTTTTTAATCCTGTCCTGGCCTTGAGGGAAGAGAAAACCATTCATGTGTTTAATGCTTTCCAGCAGCTGAAATCTGAATTCAACTTGCACAGATTGGCTGCTTTTCTGCAAAATTAATTTGAATTTAAATGGCTCCAAACACTCTGGAAGTTTATTGTAATGCATGATTTGAATTATCATAAGAAATCAAACCAAACATTACATAAGAAGCATGAAACTCCAACAGTAAATTTCTGTATGTCTCCATGGACACTGGTGGGGATTAAAATTAGACCTGAGAAAACAATGACTTCAAACAGGCTGCAGTTTCACTTCCTACAGGTCCCAGGCTCCAAAAACACACTGAAAACTTATTCTGCAGTTATATTTAGCAGGATTTATTAGCGTTGGAAGGTCATTTTTGCAGTTTGGACCGTCTCCCACCAGACTACTGAAAGCTGCACCGCATAAGAATTTGAGAAGAAGGGCTTTAGGTGGACAGACTGGTTTGCAATGCAGCACACAGAAAGGTTATTATATATAAATAAATTGCAAAAGAAACCACACCACCAGAAAATGCAGCTCCCTGCCTCTGAATAAACTTGCTAAAATACTTTTTTCTTTAGTTTTTTAGCACAATAAATGTGTTTTATGTGAAAAACTGTATTTTTCCAGTTTATAGGGATTAAATCTATTTTTGCTTGATATCTGTCAACCTAAGTAATAATATTTAAATTGATATACACATAAGACATTAATTCAAACTATTGTACATTTAAATATGTGTAAATTAACTACAAAAATCACAAGATTTAAACAGAGTGATAGAAGTTGCTGCTACTCTGCTTAGTTTAGACTGTAGTCTATGAGCATTAATAGGGTTTACTTCCTTATTTAAATATGTAGAAAAACAACAAACAATTTTACCCACATGTCAGTGCAAAGGAATAGATATTTTTGGAGAAAACACCAAGGGAGAAACCTTTTTATACATTATGTACATGTTTCAGCTTTGCTTTTTGTTTTGTTGTTCCTGCAGATTGACTGTAGTCTATGAGCATCAAGCCTTTTTTAAATACGTAGAATGAACAAGAAACTAATTTACCCATGTCAGTGCAAAAAAATACAAATATTTTTAAAGATAACAGCATGAGAGAAACTATTTAAACATTTTGTACGTCTTAGCTTTTAGTTTTTGCTTTGTTTTGTTGCTTAACACACACACACACACACACACACACACACACATAACATTCAGTCACATGTATCTGGAACTGAACAATCTAGTATTTTACTTCATGATCAAAACAACTTGTCAAGGTCTAGGAATTACTTTAAATTTACAGTTTTACAAATGTACAATTTACAGTTAATGTCGTTGTAATTTTTACCCTTTGTAAAGTCGTCCCGCGGGCCGAAATGGACCGTCTGGCGGGCCGGTTCTGGACCGTCTGGCGGGCCGGTTTTGGCCCGTGAGCCGTATGTTTGACATCGCTGGTAAAAAATAACTGGAGTAAATGAGCCGAGTACATGACGTGATCAAGTACGTCAGTGTTCCGACTACACATTCACGATGCGTTCTCCCGTTCTCGGGAGTCTGTACTTCCGAGTCCGAACGGCCAGCACACGTGCAGTCTATGGGCCAGCGGAATTTCACCATTGTTGTACGCCGCGAAAAACAGGCCGACGTTAAAACAATAGTTCAGCTAATTAGTTCCGTGCAGACGGACCTTTTCCTCCCTGTCGCTCGCGCCCACCTGCCCACTATTTGAGAAACACTAGTTTAGACTGATTCTATGAGAAAGGTTTATTTAATTATGTAGAATAAATAAATTTACTGGCATGTCAGTGCAAAAAAAGAAGATATTTTTAAAGATAGTAGCAAGAGAGGAACTTTTTATAGGTTATGTACATGTTTTAGCTTTTAGTGTTTGCTTTGTTTTGTTGTCACTGCAGATTTTTCATAGTTTTCAGAGGAATTTCACATTTCGGTGATTCATAACAGATGCTATAAAGTCAGATTTCCGTCTCTCTCACTGCGTTATAACTTTCCAGGAACAGATTTTAGTTTTAATCATTTCTCCACTCACCTGATAAATCCCAAAGTTGCATTCTCACCACAGTCTTTGCATCCCATTCCACTGTCTTCATGAAAAAGTCAACTCCAATAGTTGCTTTGTATGCTTGATCAAAGCATTTCTTAACATAACGCATAACAATGCTGGTTTTTCCGACCTCTATATCCCCGATGACTAAAACTTTAAACAGCTTCTCTGACACTGAACTCCTTTCCATGTTGTGATCACTGAGCTGCAGGTGAAATGCTTTTTTTTCCTAATACTATGCACAAAAAGGTCACATTAACGCCTAACTTTACAAACGGCAACACAAAGACTAATAGCAAAACTGAAAGAGGAGCGTCTCAGTTCTGTTTTCTTACCTGTACTATCACTTCCTGCAGTATTTCTCAAAGCGAAGCCATAAATCTTTGTACTTTGATCCAAAGCAGTTATTGTAAAAAGGAGGCCAAGATGTTTCACCATGAAAAACAGGAGACCAAAGCATAAAAAATATTTAATTTACTCCACTCAAACGGGTGTCCTCGTCTACAGTAAGTTGCTTAAACCCGCAAACCTAATTTATACTGCACTGTATATCTCTGGCTGCAAATAGCTTATTCATAATATCACTAATGGTAGCACTTCATCACATTTAAAGATCTCGATAGGCTGTTAAAGTCTTAATATTTACCAAATGGATTGGTGTGCACAACCAGTCACGCACGATAGAAGCATGTACAGCTGACAAATCCTCTGTAATACTGTAATGCATATAGATAACATCTGAATACCAAAATATGATACACAACATACATTCACACAACATGTGTATGTCATCTATCTTAAACAATAATCTATACAGTTAGGAAATCAGATGTCTAAGTTATAAAAGATACAAACGTTAAACTAGTTTAACTTGCATTTTCCAGACCATAGAAATAAATGTATAAAAGAAAAAAAATCGGAATGAAAACGTGGCACTTTAGCTTTGTCCTCTGCTACATTCGTGATACAGTCTCTTGCCTGGCAGCACTGTATCGATCTAAGATAGATTCACAGATTAGAGTTGTTGGTTTTTTTCCCATCATTTTGCAACTTTTCTCCGAAACACTACGTTTAAAGGAACAGTTTGACATTTTGGGGTTAGATTTAGATGAGAAGATGAAGCCGGTTTTCACTGCAGGAACCCAAATCCTTGTGCAACTGCAGAAACTGCCCCTGCAGAAACTTCTTCAGGGATGAAGTCCCAGATGCTTCAGAAAAAATGTTCGATGCTGATTGGTTAAACTCCAAGAAGACAGAGCTGGTTGGTTCAATTTGGAGCACCTTTTTTTTTTTGAAGCACTTTCTGCACTTGTAAAATTCACCACACAGTCTAATATCACAAACCCTCCACTGCTCTATTTACTGCACACTAATTGAACTAGCTATACTAGCTATTTGTCACTGTTTCAGAGTCAAAATTTCAGTTAAAACTACCCACTAGTGGAAATAGAAATGCCGAAAGCGTCAGTTACAACTCATTCCTGCAGTGGAAAACCACCTGTAGACACCTTCTCATGTCTAGACGCTAAATATGAAGCTACACTGAGCAGAAAGATGAACTATGAAGCAGGATTAATGGGTTAGCGAGGTATGCTGAGCTTAAGAACAACATAACCTGGTTGGATCGCCATGGTAACTGATGCTGCACATCCAACGGAGGTTCTGTTCAGTTTTTGGATTCAGTTTTCACCATTTATTTTTAATTATTATTTTTCAGTTTTAAGCATGTGGAGTTTTATGGTGGAGATGTCACTGAATGAAGCTGTGCAGTTACAGTAGCATAAACTACACAGGTGGTGTTGCTACGGGAAACTGCATGCATTCACTGGTGTTGCAGAAATATGTTTTTATCATGATGTCCAATCTGTTTTACACCTCTCATATTGGTAATAAAACCCAGACTGAGACAAGAATCTTCAATAAATAACATTAATTTCACTGTGATTTGGCCTCAAACTAAAGTGATTTCCACATATCTTTCATTATGGAAGCGTGTAAGATCTAAAATCACTTGTTGATAGTCATTTTTATATGATTGCAGCTCAGAATTGAAGAGCTCAAATGTGCGGCTGTCATTTTAGAATAAAAATCAACTGCACTGAGTGTCACTGAGTGGTAAAATAAATATATTTACTTACATTATTAGCAGACTTTACCAGCATTTCTCACTTTTCATCATAATAAATTGCTATTTTCTTCATAGCTCTCCATTAGAGCAACCTGTTCCTCTTGACTGAAGTATTTGACATGTATTTGGTTTATTCTGTGTGGAAAAGGAGTTAAATGGCTTCTTTTATGGTAGCATAATGAATAAAACCTGGATAACAAACAGAGCTGATTTGTTTTAGGTTTTATCACAAAGAAAGCCTGGATTTGTTAAACTCGCTTCATAGTTCAGCCCTCTGGCTCTGTCTAAATCTAACAAAACCCACCAACCAGCACCTGAAGGTTCACTAATTCACACTGATATTGCTACATTTAATTTACAAATACAGGTGGGAGATTGATCCTCTCATCTTGCCGCAATATTTCCTCCCAAAAAAAAAAATCAAACTCGTGCTTTAAATCTCCTCCTTTGCCTGATAAAAGGACAGAACACACAAGGTGTAACACAAAACACATTTTCTTAACACATTGTCAGAGTGACTCGTTTTGCATCACATAGAAACTATATTAAGTTGCCCTGTTTAAATTCGTCTGATTGTTACCTCACCTATTATTTGTCAAACAGATCTATTTATAGGGCGCTAAATGTACATACATACACAATCTTAGTTATCTGCCTCATAAGAACAAAATCTAGTTTTATCCTAAAAGCTTATAGAAATATACAGTATATTTGTAATTAGGAAGTTGCTTCACTACTGTATACAACATCTAAAAGGAGTTTAAAATGTGGCGCCTCGATGCTCAACCTTATCATGTAAAAGCTACTATGTGAAAAATGACCACAGGATGACTTTTCCTCTCACCTTATACAGCAAGAGTCCTTAAAAACCTGGAAATATACATAGCACAAGTGGGAACATTTAGAGTGCAGCCCTCACAGAGTGGAGGAGCTTTGCTTGTAGTCTCTGAGGATGACCGAGGCGTACGTCACGTTCGGAGGCGTGCACAAAATCGACTCGGACACCGGCGAGTTGGGGAAGGGGCTCACCGGGGTGCCGGAGCAATCGCGGAAAGGGGACGGAGGCATCAGAGCCAGAGACTCCTCCATCGCCAGTTTGACCTCGACCAAATCCTCCTCGTCGTGAATCTGGGCGTTGTTGTACATGTAGCCTTTGAGAAGGCCGAACTGCTCGTTCTCCATTTCCTCCTCCTCCAGAGGGGAGGTGGGCTCCTCGTCGAACGGGTCGAGGTGCAGGGGCAGGACGGGCTCCTGCTGGATGAGGTGGGCCTGGTGGTACACCGGCATGCCGCCGCTCAGGGCCTCCGGCATGCCGAGCTTCGGGACGTCACTTTTGAACTTGCCCACCACCATTTTCACCTCCTCCTTCATGACGTGTTGGGGGATTATGCTATTTGGCTGCAGGGGCTCGGGGGAATAGAGCTCCACCTCCTCGCCCTTTATCAGCCCACAGGCCGGCATCTGCCCGTGGGCCACCATGGGGGGAGTGGCGGGGGAGTCGTAGCTGACAGGGTCACCTTCGTCCTCCTCCTCAGCCACATTGTACAGAGTCTTAGTGCTGAGGTCGGAGAACTCCAGGGCTGTGTTTTGGTAGGTATTAGTTAAGGGTTTGATGACAGCCATCTGATTGGAACCTGCTTCCTGTCTCTTCACATGCACTGACAGTCTGTGCCACATGTGATCCCCTTTTGGAGGATGTCTTGCACCTGGTTCAGACCATGACACAGACTTTCCATTAGAACTATGAACAAAATAAAGACGGCTGTTACTTCATAGGAACCCAGAAAGGTGGAGACAAAAAACAGCATTTCTGGTTCATGTTTAAAAAAAAAAAAAAAAAAAAAAAAAAAAAAAAAAATTGACACTGAGATTATTTGAAATATATTTCATAGTTTAAGTTGTTTTCCAGGGTATCTGCAGGTTATAGAACGCATTGAAAATACATGAGAATGCATTAACCCTCTGAACCACCAAGCAGTTTCTGGGCGTTTCTTTGTTTCTGTCACTTTTTTCCTCACTGTGGCTCATTTAATGCAACATAAAAACATGCACCTCTATGGAGACAGCAAAAGTATCACTAGACTTATACAGAACTCAAAATTGTCTTTTGTGCAGGACAATTATAAAACCATAAATCATTTTTAAAAAGAAAAAACATGTCTTTCTATATTTATATTACAATAATGGAAGAAACCTGGAATCAACATGTACAACATTCTATTCCAGGTGTCCACAAGTGTTACCAATAATGGAAAACTAGAACATGGTACCTTGATTTTTAATTTGTCTCTTTTCTTTTAACTTCATTTCTGTTTACTGTATTTTTGCATGCCTTTTATCTATCATGAGTGGATACTGCTGGAACTTGTGAATTTCCTCAGGGAGGAATAAAATATCTATCTATCTATCTATCTATCTATCTATCTATCTATCTATCTATCTATCTATCTATCTATCTATCTATCTATCTATCTATCTATCTATCTATCATCATCTATCTATCTATCTATCTATCTATCTATCTATCTATCTATCTATCTATCTATCTATCTAATCTAATCTAATCTTCCTTGTATCATACATGTTCTTTACATAGCCTGCAGTTCAGGCCAGCTCATCCGAAAAGTCCCTGAATTTTTGGCATGTGACTGTTGATCAGAGCAGAGTCATGTATAACTTAAACGTTTGCCAAAAAGCGTAGAATTTTTTGTTTTTCAGAATCCAGTTAGAGCAAACATATTATTTTTGGTGAAATTTTAAATGAGAAATGTAGATTAAAGTGATTTTAATTAAATATCACAATGTGAAGCTTAGAAACCATCACAAAGTTGAAAATCCAACAATGTGAGTCTGATTTTACAGTTTGTGGCTGACAAACGGTAACATTGTGTTGTTGTTTTTTAACGATAACATGCCTTTAAATCCTCCTGACTGGTTTTGGGGTTCAGAGGTTTGAATAAAAACTGATTCAACATTTTGCAGTAGACAGGAATGTTGGGTACTTAATTTGACAAATCCTGAAGAGACCCTGTATTCTGTATTTGTGATCTCACTTGCCCTCCCTTAGCACACAGAGATGCTTGTTTTAATTTTACCAAGAGTTCAAAGGTTAAAATGAATTGCGTACTGACCTACATCCGTCACTTTACAACAGGTGTCCCTATGAAAGTGAATACAGTAAGACATCAGCTCCCTCTGAGAGGGAATTACAGTAAAACCAGCATCCCTGAGGTGCCTCAGGAGTAGGAATCACAGACTCAATTAACGAACCTACCTGCCGTTCCCAGTGTTCTTCTTCCTCTTGAACATGTTCAGCAGACTGTTGCTTCTGCAGGCGATTTTGCCGTCGCCGACGTGCATGCGCACAGCGTCGGAGGTGGTGAAGGCGCTGCGCACGTTTCTCTCCGGTTTGGCGATGATGATGTACATCTTGGGGGTGAACATGCAACCCAAAGCTACAGTCACACTGAGGCTCACGGAGAAGGACGTGGTGATGATCTTGTAGTTGCTGCCGAAGTAGATGGGCACAAACGCCAGCCAGATGATACAGGTGGTGTACATGGTGAAGGCGATGTATTTGGCCTCGTTGAAGTTGGCGGGGACGTTGCGGGTCTTGAAGGCGTAGTAGGTGCAGCTCATGATGAGCAAACCGTTGTAGCCCAGAGGAGCAACAACGCCCAGGTTGCTGGTGTTGCAGATGAGGAAGACTTCTCTGATGCTGGGGTAGGATTTGATGGGTTCAGGAGGCTCCATGATGATGAGGGTGACCTCCAAGGTGAGCTGGACGCTGATGAGGATGGAGGCGATCACCACCTGAGCCCAGGCGCTCATGAACCTGGGCTTCCTGGTGCAGATCTTCTTCTTGCTGCCTGCCAGGATCCGAGCGATGCGGTTGGTTTTGGTCACGAGCGCCGAGTAGCACATGGCGGCCGAGAGTCCAACTAGGAGTCTCTGGAGGTAGCAGGAGGCCACTGTTGGTCGGGCGATGAGGGTGAAGGGACACAAGTAGCCCAGGAAGATCCCAGCGAGGATGATGTAGCAGAGCTCCCGGCTGGAGGATTTGACCACAGGAGTGTCCCGGTACAAGACAAAGACGAAGGCGACGAACGACGTCACCAGGATGCCCAAACAGGAGAAAACCACCTGGATAATGGACTCCGGATTGCTCCACTCCAGGTAGCGCAGTGGGATCGGCTCACAGACTGAAAAACACGAGGATAAAAAACATACACTGAAAGCTTCTCAGAAAGATTTCATCATTCCAGCATCGGCTCGGTGGTTGGATTCCTGATTATCTGGAGAAAAGTAATTAAATAAAAGGTCTTTTTAAATGAAAAAAGCGCCAGATCTTCAGGTGGTTTTTGTATGGGTGCATGTAAAATTAATCAAATATATCTTAGCCTGAGAAAATACAGTAAGTCTCAAAGTAGGTTTTGAGCTCAACTATAAATAAACTTCCTTTCTACTCAGCCGTGGCCAGGCTGGGCTGCAGCCAGCGGAGGAGGGGGCCAGTGCAGCAGGACAAAGTAAATAACTGCGTTTTTCATGGATCCAAATAAGATCAGCTCTCTGCTTCACGTCGAGGACACACTCTGAATATCTAATATCGTCTTGTTTGATTTATTTATCATCTAACAGCAGGATAGTTCCAGTTAGAAAGGCGCACAAGTGGAGTCTTTATGTCATCCTTGGGCTCTAAATGATATAATTTCTGTGTGAATCATAACATCATGTGGTTAAAAAAAAAAAAAAAAGGGGGGAAAAATGAAGCGTATGGAGAGGAGATGATCCTATTAGGAAAGTGTCTTGTCTTTGAACAGCGTAGAAGGCCTTTGAAAGTGGGCCAGAAGAGCGGTTAAGTGAAGTAGGGCTGCTGTCGGATGAAATGGTGAAGATGATGAATGGCTCTCAGGTGTCATGGGAAAGCAGTGAAAATAGGACAGAACAGGTTTGTGAAATGGTGCTGGAAAAAATGAAAAAGCCGAGCAGGACAAGCTGTACGGAGAACAGGTAGAAAGGAGGAGAAGCTTTGGAGAAACTAAACTTTTTTCTTTTTGTTTTTTACACAGCCTCTAATAAGCCAGAAGAATGTGCTGTTATCTCTGGATGCATCAATCATGCAACAGGAAGCCTGCGGCCACAGAAGCAGCCGGAATTCATCTCGATTTAAATGAAAAAAATAACTGCAGAACAGCAAAATCCTGTGTTGTCATCGGACGAGGCATTTAGTCTCAGATGAATTTTGCATACTGACTGGTGCTTTGGTTATTTAAAGCAGCAGTTAGACATTTTGGGAAGAGCATTTATTGACTTTCTCACTGAGAGTTGATGATTTTCATTTTTGTCTGTGATATAAAACTACAGCTAGCAGCAGTTTTGCCTCCAGCTTTGCTTTGTAGCTTTTCTACAAGCACCATATAGTCCTCAACACACATTTAGTTCAATTACCTGAAGAAACAGAAGGTTGAAGAAAGTACAAAAAGGTATGTCGTCGTTTAGTGTTTGACACAGATATGCCAAAAACTGCAGTTCCCCGACTGGCCACTAGAGGCTAACTCCAAAAGTGAGTCACGTCCCATAGACCTCCATGTTAAAATGTTCAACTTTACAGCAGAAATAAACATGTTTAAAGCCTGGTACAAAAACTGTTTTGGTCTCTATGCCTAAATTTCCTGTTCTTGACAACTGTGCAGAGGATGAATTTTTGCATCACTCCGCTTTTTAAAATCTATTAATGCTTAAAGTTGTGCATTATTACTCCACCAAGGAACGCGGCGGAGTTATGTGACGGTGTATGTCTGTCTGTGCACAATATTTCTCCAAGAATGGACTAACGGATTTGGATGAAATTTTCAGAGAAGGTCAGAAATGACACAAGGACCAACTGATTAGATTTTGACAGTGATGCGGCTTATAGTCTGGATCCACGAATTTGTTAAAGATTTCTATATCTTTGCAAGATGCGGCACGGTGTCACTGTAACCATGACAACAAGTGAACACTACATCAGCTGCCTGCTGATGATCACATGATTGCAATCCTACTACAAATCCACCGCTGTGGACTTATCAGGACTTATCCATCAGAAATGATACAACGACTGAGCAGCCTGGGTACTGCGCTCTCTGAGTGCTTTTCTTGTTAAGGTTGTGGCTGCTTTTAGTACAATCATAGTACAGTCCATGGAAAACAGATATTTGCATCGCCTGAGCTTGAAAGCCACCAAACATGAAACTAAAGGGTAAAGTTTGAATTGGCTTGTGCATCTTTATTGGCAGTCAGTGCATCAGGAATAGACGATGATATACTTGATCAATTTACACACTCATTAAGCACATATTGGTTTCTTCACAATTCCTTTTTTTGGTAAATTAAACAAACAAGTATAGAATGATAATTAGTGAGCTTTGGAGGTGATGATAGATGGATTTAATTTCCTTTGGACAGAGCCGCGTATTTAAAAAAAAAAAAAACAATGGTGAAAATTTGGATTGTGTCAAAAAAATTAACAAAAATACATTAAAAAAATGGTGGTATGGTGCAATGTTCAAAACTGTATAAAAAAAGTGAAAATAATGGCAAATATCCAGAAAATAATTACAATTTTTAGTGGATTTATATACAGTAAAGCTGTAATTTTGGCTTATTTTTTCACAGTTAGCAGACAAATTTAAAAAAATTCTGTGATTTTAATAGATATCTGCAATTTAATAAAACAGGCAAAATACTAAAATAACAGCAAATAAATTATTTACCATTTTTCAATTCATAATATGTAAGTTTTTTCCCCAAATATTAGAAAATATCCAGAAAATACTTATTTTTTTTTGTATTTTTTTTTAGCAGATTCAAATACAGTAAAAAAGAGTGATTTTATGGTTATGCAATGTAAAAGAACAAATTACTATTTGTAAAAATAAAGATTTTTTGATGTGGATGTCATTTATAGTTTAGACCTGGATATTTTTTTTATGGTTAACATCTAAATTAACCTTTTGTTCTGTGATTTTTACTAGGTATTCTCTGTAATTTCACAAAATGGGGGAAAGCTGTACCATAGCAGTAAATTGATCATAAATTAAAGCTGAGAACTGTTAAAAAATATATCACCAAACTGTTTTCCACTATTTCCACTCTCTATCGTGCTGAACTAACCAGTTGGATGATGACATTCTTACCAAGGACAGCGTATTTCCCAAAAAATTTAATTCTTCTCAGAAAAAAGTCGTCTTCCAGCTCTTAATTTTTTTTCTAAGCAGATACAGAAACTATAAGTGGTGAGTAAAGAGTCCAGACGTACCTTCCAGTTCTTTGTCCGGCCACCAGCCCAGCTCACAGGCTTTACATGTGAACTCGTCCTGGACGTACTCGTTGTCTTTGCAGGCCGTGCAGATCCAGCAGCAGCTCACCTCCCCCTTCCTTATCACCTGGTGGATAAAACGTGTGGAAAAATGTAAAAATACTTTCCCTACAAGTACCTGCATCCACTGTGGATGTGTTTCCATGTCAGAGGGAAGCCTGCAATGTATAAATATTTAAGTGTTTGTTTTTACACAGTAAAACTAAAGATAGAAAGGAGCATCACGCGGACAAAGCCGTGGAAATATGGCACCAAGTCTCAATATATGGCCTTTTAAAAATATGTTTCCTTTCATCTGTGTCTTTAGGTAAAAAAAAAAACAACAAAAAAAAGCATGAGTAGCACCAGTTATATAAACAAATTCTATTAACAGAATCATCAACTGAACAAAAACAACTTTAATCTATAAATAGCCAAGGGACGTAAGTAATGCCTTTATTAACAGCTATTTACAAGTACTTAGCTATAAGGGCTGCAACTAATGGTTATTTTTATTCTTGATTTATCTGTTAATTATGTTTGGTCTGTAAAATTTCAGAAAATGGTATAAAATATCCATCAGTGTTTCCCAGAAACCAAAATGAAAACCTCATATCTATTGTTTTGTCCAAAGATATTCAATTCACTGTCATAAAGGAGGGGAAAAAAATGAAAATAGTCACATTTAGGAAACAGAAGTCTGAGAATTTTGACTTTTTTTCTCTTAAAAAATGTCTCAAACTTATTGTTTATCAAAATAGTTGAATAATTTAATAATTGATAAGTTATCAATTAATTAATTTGTTGTTGCAGCTATATTAGTTAAATGCTATTCATGCTAATAATATAATGTAATGTAATGTAATGTAATGTAATGTAATGTAATGTAATGTAATGTAATATAATATAATATAATATAATATATAATATATCTGAAATCTGGATTAAAATCCATGATTTTACATCTTAAAAATAGTACAGATTAGACAATGAAAAACTTTTAATTAACAATTTATTGTGAAAGACTAGATGTTTTGAAAGAAATCTACATGCATAGTAGGTTTCCAACATGTATATTATTTTATTATAGAATAGAAACACCAGAAAATATGCTTTTTTTGTACAACCTGGCAACCCAAACTATACTTTTAATCCTGGCTTATAACTCACATTTAGAAGTTTTTGTGAATACTAAAGTAAATGTAATGCAGAGACTGAATTGTGCAGCGATAACATGTTTTGTCAGAACATATAAAAGATACGTCCTTGACCTTGATCTCTCCTTTAGAGCAGGGCTCGCTGCACACCGACCGAACCATGTCGCTGCGGTTCATCTGGATCATGTCGTCGTCCAGACTGAGGACGCCTTCGTGCCACGAGCCGATGTTGATGTAGTCGTACACTCCAGGTTCTACTCGCTGGAAGTTCATAATCTCATATCTGAAGGAGGAAACAGTGACATGAGTTAGAGGAACACAAGGGCTCAGCGGGGAAATAACAGCTTTACTGCAGCGGAGAACAAAAAAACTGAAGAATTTATGGGTTGACAGGTTCTTGAGCAACAATATCTATATAGTGAATCAGGAATTAAGTGTCCAGGTACTGAGATTTGTAGCTTTCATTTTGTTCAGAAGGAAGCAGGTCACTGAAACGTTTCCTGTGTTAAACTTGAAGTATAAATAACTTCATCTAAAAAGCTAGTTTGACATGACCTTTATGCTTTGCACATGCAAATGAATGTATCCTTTCTAAGCCTGTAAATTAAATCCTTTACACCAGGGGAGTCAAACATGTGGCCTGCAGGATGAGTTTGTGTCGATTGTAAAATTTGTAGTTTTAAAATTTGCAAAATTCAGAATTTAAAATAATTTCTAGACCATGACAAGTTGTATTTTGATCATAAAGTACAATACTGTGTTGTTCATTGTTCTTTTGTCATTTTGTGTCTCATTTTTGCAATATTTTGTCTTATTTTTGTTGTTTTGTCTGACTTTTGTCTGACTTTTGTTGTTTGTCTCATGTTTTTGTCATTTTGTGTTTCCTTTTTTGTCTCGCTTGTGTTTTTTGTCTTATTTTTGTCATTTTGTGTTTTGCTTTATTCGTTGTGTGCTGTTTTTGTCATTTTGTGTTTCCTTTTTGTCTTGCTTGTGTTTTTTGTCCGTTTTTTTGCCACTTTGTAACTTTTTAGTCAAAATATTTGCTTTTCTTTTTTGCTTTGTTTCATGTCATTTGTCTTGTTTTTGTGATTTTATGTCTCATTTTGTACTATTTTGTCTTGTTTTTGTTGTATTTTGTCTTTTTTTGTCTGACTTTTGTCATTTTGATCATAAAGTAAAATATTATATTATTCTGTTCCAGATACCTGTGACTAAATGTTTTGCATTTTTGCAGACACACTGTGATCTATAAGTTGTAAGTTCAACACTAGAGACCCTTAAATTTACCCTAAAATTTCAAATTTGCCAACTTAGAAACTTGTGTTCCATAAAACTTCATTCATTTATGTCAAACAACATGAAAACACTACTTATTAACAGGTTAACATTTATGAGTGATCAGCTTTAAGACATGTCTTTATTTTATCAGTCATTAAGTGTTAATGCAAAATGCCTTTGATTTAAGAGGAAAAGCGAATTTTCTTAAATCAGTGTAGTTTGCTGGTTGAACATAATTTCATTACAATTTATCGTAACTCCAAAAGATTGATGCAAACTGTTGCATTATTTTTTTTTTCTGGAGTGTTTTAGAGCACAGATGAGCCAACTTAAAAAACTGGACATATAACACCTTAATTTACACCTTTTAATAGTTTTTAGGACAGCTTGGTAGTTTTAGTTCTCTATTATTCTGAATGAACACAGGTGATTTTTTCCCTTTTACCACCAGTCTGAACAATAATATTTCACTGCTCTCTCTGGTTGAAGCCTGTTTCAACTCTGACTGACCTCTGAAACCACTGAGGTGTGTAATTAAATGTAATCAGTAATGTGCTGCACCTGTAACTGAACCAAACGCTGATGCAGCAGCGACACATTTCTTCACTGCTGCAGCCTAGTGACAAACTCAACCACTCAAAGTCGGAGTGGAACTCTGGCAGAACAGACTAAAATAGTTTGTTTTTGCTTTGGATGGTGCTCAGATCTGGCTTTGCACTCGTCAAACAGAGCTCGGTGGTGCTAATTTGAATGACTATTTTTGCAAACAAATCTTCCCTTTCAGTGTTTCCCTCCTGGTTTGTGTTCGTTTTGCTGTTTGATGTCAATAAACTCAGTGTCTTGTGAAAAAAGCTGAGAAAAAAAACTGCATTTCCTCAAAATGTTATCAGAGAACTGGTCATACAATGTGAAAATTGATTTGTTGTTCAGCCGTTTTAAATAAACTCTTCAAAAAGGGCTTTTTTTTGTTAGATCCCTACTTCACGCAGCTCTTAAAGCAGGTTTAATTTCAGCCATTAGGTGAATTCAACCATAAGCTAAATCTACCTTTACAGTTGTTGCAGTGTAGCTAACTGTAAATTATAACATTTCCTTATTTGAAAATGTATAAAATGTATAAACACATTCATGTTTGGTAATTTTTTTTAAGGTTAATGTGTCTATGGATCAAATTTTTTCTTCAGTTCTACTAGATATTTTCTGTAATTTAACAAAACGGGTAAAATTGGTAAAATAAAAGCAAACTGAAAAAAATACAGTTAAAATGCTTTTTAAAAAAAAACATATTTTTCCAGTGTAGTTCCTGTAAATTATATTGTTTGCTTTTTTAAAATGCATAAAGATTACTTTGATTTGCAGACATGTAGCATAAATAACAATATAATACATAAAAACATTAAGACCAGGAGCCTTCAGGGAATTGGCTGGGATTTATCTTTGATATTTATGATTTAGAATTGAAATCTACCAGCTTTGTACAACATTTAAAAATGCACAAACCATTAAAACACCTAAAACTAAAAATGATAAAGGATAAGGCGAGTTATATTTTTTATGGATTAGGAACATTTATTCAAAGACGAGATTGTAGTCTTATATTTTTGAAACCAAGTCAGCAACGGTATTCTGAGATCCTTGAAACATTGTCCCGTGGAACACTTACCTTCCAGGTGAGTCTCCGTTCTCGTCGAACCAAATATCCTCCCCAGACACTCCTGTGAAGGTAGTTTTCAGCAGAAAGTCCAGCAGGTGGCTTCCATCGACGGGCTTCATGGCGTCGCAGAGCCCCACATGTCCAGGACAGAGGTGGGTGTGCATGTCGTGCAGCCCGTGAGCCATGGCGTAGATGGCGTTGATCACAAAACCCATCTTGCTGTCCTGAACATAGTTGTCCTCCAGACTCTCATAACCTGCCCACACATGAGAAAACAGTGAGGATTCATCTACAGAGTAGAAGCCTTACAGGTCATTCCACCTCAATTCACTAGATTTTTTGTTTAAAAAATCTCATGTCTGAGCATCTCATGTTTGTCTGATTTCTTTTCCTGTGCATTTGTGTGTTATTAAGTAAAACATGTGTATAATCTTTGGTCATAGGTTGATTTTAGCATCTTTCCTTGGTGCCACTCTGTGGATTAATCTTTGAAGGGCCGTAACTTAATAAATAATACAGCTAGAGTCCTGAAATTTGGTAGGTTCGTTGACATGTACATGTGGTCTTCAATGCTACAACCCTGCTTTGATAGATAAATACAAACTAGTTATATGATGGTGCAAATTCGGTCAAAAATTGTCAATGTTTCTATCTACTCCAATATTCCACCAACCATAAAATCTTTAGTTTTCCTTATGGTTGCTTATGGTACCACTTTTCATAAAGCTATTGTATTTGATTCTAACAATAATATGTAAATCCTTCAGATAGGATGCTGATGGAGTGGTCTCACCATCATACCTGCTCAATATTTGTCCTGATATTGGTCATAAATGCAAAAATTTCAATAATGTTTTTCTCATAAAATTTGCCTCTGGCTGGCACCATACTCTACATTTTGAAAGCTCATATTGGTGCCAATCACAGGGAATAAAATCAGCCTCTTAGGGTGAAAAATAAAGGTTTTATGGTTGGTGGAACGTTGGATTCGACAGATGTGGACATTTTTTGACCAAATTTGCACCATCAGATAACTGAAGTTTGGTAGGTTCATAGATATGTACATCTGGTCTTCAATGGTAAGACCCTTCTTTGATAGAATAAAGCAAACCAGTTATACGATGGTGCAAATTTAGTCAAAAAATGTCAATGCTTCTGTCTACCCTGATATTCCACCAATCATAAAACCTTTAGTTTTACTTATAGCTGATTATGGTAAAATATATTATTCATTTTCTCATAAAGTATGTCAGTGACTATATTTTTAAAGCTTCTATTGGTGCCAATCATAGCAAACAAAATCAGCCTTTTAGGGTGAAAAATGTTTTGTGAAATGCTGGAGTCGACAGAAACATTGATATTTTTTGACCAAATTTGCACCATCATATAACTGGCTTGTATTATTCTATCAAAGCAGTGATTGACACCAATAGAGCTTCACATAAATATGATATGGTGCCAGTCAAAGCTCACTTAATGAGAAAAATAAAGACATTTTTTACATTTATGACCAATATTAGGGCATTGAGCAGGTATGATGGTCAAACCACTCTACTGATGGACCCAACTGGAAGAGTTCTATAATACTGTTACTGGGCTAAAAGAAAAATCATGTTTTTCAGCTCATAGTGCTTCAAATTATTTCATGAAAAATGGTACCATAAGTAGACATGGTTTTATGGTTGGTGGTATAACGGAGTAGACAGAAACATTACAAGTTTTTGACCAAATTTACATCATCATATGTCTGAAATGTTGCAGGTTCATTGATGGAAGTCACATATCTTTTTTCCAACATATTGCTTCGAATAATTTCATAAAAAGTGGTACCATAAGAGCCATAACCCTGGTGGAGTATCAGAGTAGACAGAAAAATTTACAATTTTTGACCAAATTTGCACCATCATATAACTGGTTTGTATTATTCTATCACAGCAGGGTTGTGCCATTAAAAACCAGATGTACATATCAACGAACCTACCAAATTCCAGGCCTGTACCTACATTATTTCTCAAATTTTGGCCCTTCAAACATTGATGTACAGATTTGCGCCAAAAAAGATGCAAAAAATCAATGATCTTTAAGAATTTTTAACTTATAAACTAAAGTTTCCTATGAGCCTAGATTTTACATATGTTTAACTAAATCAGTCTTCACCACTTTAAACAAAAAGCAGTCAAACTGAAGATGGTCAGATGTGAACTTCTTTAAAAATCTGGTGAACTGAGGCGGAATGAGCCTCACAGGAAAGGTTGTCGTTGCTGCAAGCAGTAGCATGTCATGTGTTTCAGGTCATTTCTACCATTTCAGCAGGATGTAACTTATTACAAAGGAGTGATAGGGTGCTCGCAGGATGCATTCTTGTAATGTATTCTCCGAATTCAGGCAGCAAGCTACATGCATCTTTGCCTATGTGGGCTTTAAAGGGACTGGAAACCTCAGAAAATAGCTTCAAAGAAACCTCATGGTAAGACTTCCCCGTCAACGCATTCAAGATTCAGGATTCAATTAGTGGAAAGCTCTACAAAGCCACTGAAATTCTGCCTCCTCGAGCAGAAGAATAAAACAGCTAGTCTCCTGTTTTTCAGATCTGCCGTCTTCTTATAGGTTTTGTTCCTCAGACAAACAGGATGAGACAAAACTGATGAATGTGTGATGTTCTAACACACCCTATCAGTTCAGTGTAATGCAAGCTAGAAGCAGAGGAAGCAGGTTTTAGTTGCATTGTGTTTAATTACAGAGATCTACATCATGCATTCAGTCTGAGCTGATACTATATATAATATCTATGTTTTTTAATCAAAGAAAAGCATTTTTTCTAATAAATAATTGTCTCAAAATGCTGGTTGTCTATTATAATCATCAATTTTCATTCATTTTTACAAAAGCTTTAACTACTAAAGCCGCATTTTATATTTGCATCTTATTCTAGTAATTTCTTAGACTGTATTCGACAAAGTAAAAGTTATGTGATGCACTGCAGTTCTTCCCTTCACTCCGTTACCTTAATCTCTTCCAAAACCTCTCGTTTAATATTTGATGCTAAGGAAGTGCAGTAAGATGGAGCAACTGAATTTAAAATGACAGTGTTAAAATATGACTGAATTTTTCCCCAGAGGAGAATATATTTAGCATCAGTTGTCCATTTTGACTACACTTTAATGTGTTTTTTTTTTTTTGATAATGCAATTTATTTCAATATTAAGAACAATTATTGATACAGTGTAATTCTATGTTATTTATAGCTGCTATCCATTACAAATATTAGTTAAAAGTTAGTAAGACATCTGTCTGTGGTATTCAGCTACTCAAATTAGATAAAATTACTCTTAGTCAATACTTCTACAAGATAACAGAGAACAGTAATTTGAAATTACATAAAATAACCAACTTTCAGGTTGTTAGGTTTGGTTGTTTGAATAATATCTAATCCAATAAGCTGCAATATTATGTGAAATCCAGCTAATTTTAGAAGATTTGTATTAGTTTCTCATGATTTATTTATTCTTCTTTCTTGTGAATTGAGTAAAATCCCATTTTTGTTGCTAATTTTTGGTATTTCCCAAAAAAAAAATTGACATTTTGGGTTTCATTTTCAAGTGATAAAATAAATTTCTTACCGTCAGCGCAGCATAAACTGTATTTTTAAAAAATAATGTGAAACAATCACTTGTCAATTGTTTGGTTTGTTTATAGGTAGAGGAAAGTTAGTTTTTTTTGAAAAATTCAACATAATATTACAACATTTTTATTATTTCCTAACAATTATTTGATATTTTTCACACCGATGATGCAAATTTTTGGCTTTTTTCTTAACTCATTTGTCATTTTGTGTTTCATTTCATTTTCAAGTAATAAAATATAATTCATACTATCAGCGCAGGACTAAATGCATTTTTGAAATAATATAAAACAATAAATTCTCAATTGGTGGGTTTGTTTACAGAATGTAAGAAATTTCAGGTAGAAAGGCAAAATTTTACAATATTTTTTATTCTTTTTTCACAATTTATTGATTTTTCACACTGACGTTGCAATATTTTCCTTAAATAATTTGGCATTTTGTGTCAAGTAATAGAATTATTATTGTCAGTGCAGTATGAATTGTATTTTTGAATTTGTATGAAATAATCTATTGTCAACGGCTGGATTTGCTTACAGAATGTAATGGATTTAAGGTAGAGAGGCAAGTTTTTATTTTTTTTAAATCTAATTTGTATTTTCTCATGATTTATTGATTTTTTCACATTGATGTTGCTAATTTTGGGGCATTTTCCTTGAATATTTTGTCATTTTGTGCTATATTTTCAAGCAATAAAATACGCCTCATACCGTCAGCGCAGCTCTGTTGCAGTGGTTTCCTGTCACAGTGTTTTATGTGATGCAGTCTTGGCAGAGGTTTGCTCTCTAAATGTTTCCTTGCTGCATCATTTCTCAGCGACATCGTCACTCCTTTTGTTCTACACTCTCTTTAAATACGATTCTTCTCCTGCTGCTCCCTGCAGCGTCGAACGGCACGGTGGCTTTATAGCATCCATCCTCTGAAGCTGTGTTTGTTGCCACTTGTGTCAAACCAAGTAATGATCGGTGAAAAGAATAAAAAAAAAAACTGCTGGGAAACTGGCTGCCTGCTGCAAACAAACACATAAACAGTAAATTGAGTTGGGTAGCAGCTGGGTGAGCATCCGATGGGAGCTGCTGGTGATGACCTACTTTAACAGACTCCTTTCTTGCTGGCTGAGCTGCGAGAGCTTCAGTCATGATGCAATGATGCCATGAAGTCAGCATGCAAGCAGAAGGACCTACTGCTGCACGTCGGGATTAGTCGGCTGCAAGACAACTCAACCTTCTCCAAAAGGAATTTTTTTTAAGAATGGATCCGAACATGTGTCACTTTCTTGTGGCTGCATGCAACTTAAGCCGGATCAGCCATCTCACTCAAATGTTATTGGGCTGTTTTATACGAGGCTAGAAAGGGTAAAAGAGTCCAATTATTGGGCTCTCACTGCAGTGTGGCAAGAAAAAACAACAAAAAAACATCCCAATAGCTTCATATATTAGAGGTCAACTGAGATTAATTGGAAATGTAAGCAGAAAAAAGATTTAAATCATCCCAACATGTCATAAAACCCTTAATATCAGTCAACCTCTATGTATATTTCCAAAGTGAGGAGCATTATGGGTTTCATTTTGAGGGATTCACTCACCGTCTTGGAGTTCTACGCCAAAATAAACGAATAAAAACAGTAAAAAGGACAGCAAAGAACAACTCTATCTCCACTCTAATAGCTAATATCTGAATATGATGCTCCTTAGAAATGAATAAAAGCTAGAAAAAAGAGATTCTGTGCAAACACTGCAAAGGAAATTAAGTAGAAAAAAAGATGCAATGGCAAAAACAAATGTACAGAAGTATCTTGATTGCTAAAAGAGTAAAAGAATGGGTTTGTTTGTTGAGCTGCATGCATCGTTTTATATTTACGTTTATCAATATGTTTGAAAATGATTGATTTAAAAATAAATTTGCTTGAGAATCCACATAAATTAAGATTGTAAACGTAAATATACAGGCTTTTATTTTGAAAAGAAAAAATGTATGAGCAATTTAAAAAAAAATTTTTGGAAACATGCTTGTTGAGCATTGTTTCGAGGAAAAACCAACAAGAACTTAAGCTAAATGCATTAACTTTGCTCCTTTGCTAATAAAAAGAAGGATTTAATTTACCTAGTTCATCATCCTCTGTAAAGCCAAGTTTCACGGAAATGAACAATATGAAAAAAATATGCGTTACTGGATTGACTTGGAGAGAATTCTACCCTCTGGCAGTCTAATTCATAATTAAAAGCGTGTGTTCCAGTTTACGAGGGGCCTTTTGGCATCGTCCTCTGGGCATTGAACACATCAGAACAGTTCAAAAAGACAAGCGGATGTGCGCGCTGGCGTAAGAGAAAATGTCAACCAGGAACAAAAAAAAAAAACACAACAACATCGTAATTGCTTGACGAGCTGTTCATACCTGAGCAGTTTCGTGCATAATTCAGGTTCTCTTGCGGGTGGCCGGGAAGGCGGCACTGGAAGCGGTACTGCCAGAACTCGGGGAACCAGGGGTTGCGGGTGTTGCTGCTGAGCCTGAGCTTCAGGAAGTAGTCGTCGAAGGAGGAGACCTCTTCGGACTGCAGCTTCACGGTGAGGCCGCCCACCGCCTCCTGCTCGTATCCCTCCACCACCTCCACCCGGTCGGCCCAGCCGTCACTGCAGGAAGGAGCACCAGAACCAGAACCACAGTTGGTGCTGCACATTAACAGCATTATATGAAAGCCCGAGCAACAGTTTTGTGTACTTAAGTTGCATCTTTCTAATTCAAATGCAGAATTTATGGAGTATAAAGGCGCAGAAGTGCAAAGAAACACTGACAGACTCAACATCTGGCACCCAGCTGAATGGCAAATCAAGACTACTATACACTCCATGTATATACTATATGTAATAATATCATATTGCAGCCTAAGCTACTGTTTTTGTACTAAAAATACACTTTTCTAACTATGAAAGTGAGGCTATGCAAAGGAACATTTTACAAAAGTGACATTTTCCTTGTTTATCCAACATCTGGCATCCAGTTAGCATAAAATATGCATGTGTACAATTTAAACCTGAACACAAAACATCAACTTAAATGACAAACCAGCTAGATACTACTTGTCCTACACATTTGTTTACATCATAATTAAAAAAAAACACCTTTCTAATTGAAATTTATTAATTTCTGGAGTATAAATGTGCAGAGGCGTAACACAAAACCTCAATTTAAATGACAAACCAAGACATTATATTAAAGCAACTGATTTTTGTACCAAAATTGCACTTTTCTAATTCAAATGTATTAATTTCTGGAGTGCAGCAGTGCAAAAATGCATTATCCAAAATCTGGCATCCAGCTGACAAAATATGCATGTGTACAATTTAAACCTGAGCACAAAACCTCAAATTCAACGACAAACAGACTATAAATTACTTGTCCTACACATTTGCTGGCATCATAATAGGTCTAAGCAGCTGTTTGCACTTGAATTGCACTTTCCTAATTCAAATGCATTTATTTCTGGAGTATAAATGTGCAGAGGTTCAACACAAAACCTCTACTTAAATGACAAACCAAGACGTTACATTAAAGCCTGATTGCATTAAAGCAACTGAATTTTGTACTAAAATTGCACTTTCCTAATTCAAATGCATTTATTTCTGGAGTATAAATGTGTAGAGGTTCAACACAAAACCTCTACTTAAATGACAAACCAAGACGTTACATTAAAGCCTGATTGCATTAAAGCAACTGAATTTTGTACTAAAATTGCACTTTTCTAATTCAAATGTGTTAATTTCTGGATTATAAAGGTGAAAAAGTGCAATAAACCATTCTGCAAAAGTGACATTTTTCTTGTTAACCCAACATCTGTCATCCAGCTGACATAAAATATGCATGTGTACAATTTAAACGTGAACACAAAACCTCAACTTAAATGACAAACCAGCTAGATACCACTTGCCCTACACATTTGTTTACATCATAATAAGTCTAAGCAACAGTTTTTTTGTACTTAAATTGCATTTTCTACTTGAAATGCATTCATTTCTGGAGTTTAAGGTGCAGATGTGCAAGTAAACATCTTACAAAAGTTCCATTTTCCCCTCTTAACCCAACATCTGGCATCCAGCTGATATAAAACATGCATGTGCACAGTTGAAACCTGAACACAAAACTGCAATTAAAATGACAAACCTACTATATATAAAGACTATATGAAAATTACATTAATTTGCAAAACAAAACACAAAAGAAAAGCAATACAAAAGCACTAAAATACTCCTAAAACATCAAAAAGAAACATGTACCCATTTTCTTAAGGTTTTCCCACAGTCCTATATGACTTTTTTGGCCATTTAGATGAAAAAAAACATGATTTTTGCTGCACAGAAAGAAAAATATAACTCCAAATCTAGACAAAAATGGCCAGAAATGATATATGCATTGCTTTCTCCCTGTCTTGCGGTGTATAAAACAACCAAGTATGCATCATTTCTGGCTGCATGGACACAAAACAAATGTAGCAAATTGTATTAAAAATCTTCTAGTGTAACCAGCACAATAATTTTATCATCCAGATGGTTGGAAAAGTCTCTGAGGATGCTAGAAAAACCTTCAGAGCAGCAGTAGGTGCTGTTAAACAAGCCTTTTAACTATTGCAAGGTGTTGATTTTTGACCAAAATGATGCTTATTTGACTTGAATGCAATGTCAATATATACTAACCTGTAAAAGTCTAACAGCCAACTGAAGTCAAACACATTTTCCTCCTTTTATAAGCAGGGACGAAACATCAATCAGCATCTGACGGAAGGAAAATAACCCGCTGTTTTATCCTGCTGAGCTCCAAAAGTCAGCGCTCAGTGTCATGTTTGAATCTGCATACAGCCACGCAAAACACACTGGAGCCTTTTGTTTCCTTGACTTTGTTTCCCTTTCAGCCTCCCTGCTGAGGGGCGGGCAGAGCTCACTGTACTTGCCGAAAGAGGAGGAAGAAAAAAAAAAAGTCCTCAGACACAATCGCAACTCCGGTGAGAATTCACAGATTAGTACTGTGGTGGTGCAAGCTGCTCTCACCCCACACACAGACTCTGAAGTGGGATTTTTGTGTCTGCGCTAGTCAGAATTCGTATTTATAGTTTACAGCTTCCGCTATTTGTGATTCTGTCCTGCATTTGATCCTGCAGCAACAGATCGCGAGACAAGAAAACAATGTCTGGAATCTGCTGCGTGATTTATACAAAGTAATACTGCATGTGCATGAAATGAAAGAGGAAAATAGTGGATATGAGGTGCCTTAAATGACCAATTCCAATAATAATTTAGCATAGTAACAGCCCCTTACAATGCAATGACACAATGAATGAAATAAAACTCAAGACAGTCTACTTTATGGTCATAAAATTCCAATTTTAAAGTGCTGAATTCCAATATTCTAGGGTAAATAGGGTAAATTTTTCAACTGAGAGATTTATCTGTGAAACGTCCCCAGCTCATTTGTTTTATTAGAACCACTGATTTTTGTACTGAAAGTTCATTTTCAATTATTTTTATTTCTAATTATGCAAATGAGGGAAACCTATCAATGAAAATGCAGATTTGTGCATATTGTCATAAATCTGAACATTTACTAAAGTCAGGTTCAAAATTCTTGCATCATTTTGTTGATTTATTACAGTCAAAGGTTTATAATGAGGGACTTTCATTGACTCCCAAGGGGAAATAAAAGATTTCTATTCTATTCTATTCTAGATGTCTCTTTTTATTTCTCCATAATCCATAAAATACGTCAACAGCCACAAAAAGCAAATAAATCAATCAATTTTTGCCATGTTTTTTTAAGAATATAATGTTCGATAAATTAAGCTATGAATGATCTTTGAACAAACTGTAATAAATGTTCATTTGCACTGGGAAATTACCTCATTAGCATGTTAGCATCGTTATTGTGAGCATGTTCGCTTGAAGCAGTGCGCATGAATGACAGAATGTAAGAAATATCTGCATATTATTTTCTGCTGAATGGCTGTGGTGAGTAACACTGAATAAACATAGAAATGCAGCAGGCAAACAGTATTCTTTTCTGTTTTGGAGAAAATGTAATCTATATGGTTTTGGTATGAAAACGGTGGGATTTAGTCAACTGTGCTGTTCCACTGTTGACAAATTCTCACCCGTTGAATGAATCTACATTTTACTGGATTTAAAAGACAATGATCAGATAACACAACCAGACCATAATAATAATGGGTTGTTGTCAACATGATGGTTGCTACACATTGATTAAAGCTGTAATAAGGCACTTGAATGTGATGCTCGGGATGGACGTGCCATTATGTGATTCTGTTCCCTCAAAAATGTCCATCAACTTCACCGAGTCCTTCAAGAAGCGTGGAACAACATTCCAAAAGCAGCTTCATTAACTATGTATTTACTGATGATTGACCAGCAGATCATAGATAAATAAATCTAGCTAACAATCCATCATCTACACTGTAGAAAAAAAAGCTGTAGAAAACTGTAAAAATCTGGTAGCAAAGGTGCCAGAAAAAATGCTAGAAAAGATAGAA
Source organism: Amphiprion ocellaris (assembly GCF_022539595.1). Taxonomy (NCBI): domain Eukaryota; kingdom Metazoa; phylum Chordata; class Actinopteri; family Pomacentridae; genus Amphiprion; species Amphiprion ocellaris. The sequence continues at coordinate 23,951,840 of NC_072785.1, read as the reverse complement.
TAAAGTAGCATTCAAAAACTGTAAAAATAGCTAAAATTGTGGCAAATATCTGTAAAAATTATTACAATTTTGACTGATTTAAATACAGTTAAACAGTGTAATTTTACAGTCACGCGTTATAAAGAAAAACATTACCGTTTGCAACAATACAAATTTTCGATGTGGACATTGTTTACTGCTCTAGTCTGTTTCTGTGTCTGATTTTAATGTGTAACTTTAAAAAAACAGTGAAAATCTGTAAAATAAGGTTTAATTGTTAAAATAATAGAATTAAATGAATTAAAACTGTTAAAAATGTTTTTTTTAACAGTGTATCATGGATGGAAAAGGTAGACGGCTAATATCCATAGCTATAGATCTATGAATTGGGATTTCCACTTGTGTATATATATCTGTCCATCACATACAGTATCTATGTATAGTATATAGGTAGAATTGTGTTGAATTAACTGAGTTCAAATGGACTTTTCTTACAACAAACCATTTGTTGACCTCACCCAAGTTATGACATTTCTTTTCCACCGCTTTCACAACAGTAGGATCCTCAAACTTTGAGTGTTCATTTGTACCTGAGTTGTTGTTGCTTTTATGAGCACAAGATTCTTCTAACTCAAATATTTCATAAAATATTTAGCCAAAACCAGAGTGTGTTAGGTTGTACCTGCTTTTCCTGTAATAACTTTGTGCATGAGGAATGAGGTGCTTGTTTAAATACCGGGGGACTGGACCACATTTAGATGCTAAAACTGATCGATATAAACACTCAGGATTCTTTTAGTGCTTATTTTAATGGTAATTTATTCATTTAGTGGCATCGGTTGCAGCAGGGGTTCTGTTTGACTGGGATTTGGGTTTTGAATAAGGTCAAGCAGGGTTTAATTTGAATTTTTTCTGTTGAAATGGTGCTGAAACTCTTAAAGGTTGGATATATTTGTGCTATTATGCAATGTGTTTATATTTTGCATAGAAACTGTATTTACATTCTTCTGTATTTACTGCACATGTAGAGATATTGAGGATAAGGTTCGCTTTGACCTTGATATTAATTCCTCTAATTTAACAGCACTCTCATGCCATTTTCCCTTGTAGTTTGCCTCATTCATTTTCTATTCTCATACACTTGAGCTCTTTTGCTAATATAGAACTTTTTCCTACCAAAAATATCTGGTTTCATGTTGTTATCTTCTTCTAACAAGCTGGGTTACATCTCAAAATGGCATTAATCGAGCAAAATAATCAGCCAACCAGTGAATTGGTCTATCCTGTTCTATCCTTAATATTTACACATGCATTCTCCAATGATGGTCTTTTTACTGCAAAAAATATGAAAATATAAATTATGAGCTCATTCAAGTGCTAAATCCATTGTGAAAATGTAGTTAAATCAATATATTTTCCATTATATTTAGAATTCTGTGATTTCCTTTACATAAATAAAGACATTTCTACCATAAACTGATGCAGAAATGATACAAAATGGGCGCAAAAAATACATTAGGCTGCACAAAATGAAGCACGTGGTGCTTAAAGACCTACATACATGTCTATCACTACCTAAAATATCACTAAAACAGTAGGTTTAGGGCTTCGGTGTTGAAATGCTGCTTCATCCCGTGAACAGACAAATAAATCTGGGGCAAAACATTCCATTTTCCACACTCAAAACAGAATTTAAAGATGCTGAATATGGCACAAACTGTTGTGCGTCCACAGGATAAAAATACCAGACTTCAAAACCCCACATTTGGTTCGCTTTAGAAGCCGAAGCCAGCAGCACGTTTGGTTTGGCTGGCACTTCAACAATGAACCGACAATGGCTGTCCGGCGTGACAGAATCAACAGTACCTGACCATCTGCTTCTCAGCATCACACTCCACCCAGTCCAACACGGCTACTGCCAAAAACCTACAGCTCTGACGTCAACTCGCGTATGTACTGCACGGATTTATAGCACTGGTTTTAATTTAGGGCAGGAGAGCATCACTGAAGCTGAATTATCTTTACAAAAAAAACAACTAGGAGTTGATTGCAAGTGACGGAGGAGCGTGAAGTTTCTTTCATCACCTCCAAAGCCTCACTTGAGAGTTGATCAAATGAGTTGTTTGTTGTCGGAGCTGTGTGGGATCAGCGGTGTGAGAACAGCCATCGCTTTCATCCTCCACACAGCAGAAGAAGACGGATGGCCGGCGACCAGCACCTCGGGCGTTCCGATTGGCCCGCTGCACAGGCCTGCATGTGTTCACTTTACTGCATTGCTCTAAAAAACATTTTCCTTTTTCAGTCGTCTCCTTGACCCAGAAAACACACTCGCATGCTGCTCTACACCCTCCTTATCTTCCGTGGAGACTTGAGCAGCAGTGCAAATTCAAGTGGAAGGGGTGAGAGCGAGTTTAGGCTTTAAAACGCCCCATTCTTAGATATATATTTCATCATTCGGGCTCCATGAAGGTTGGCTCTGCTGCTTCTCATCAGCCTTTGTGAATAAAAGAGCCTCACATTAATGAAGCAGTGAATTAACCATGGCCGGCTTTTTATTGTTTTTTTTTTTTTTAAGGTGCTGAAATGGCTCCTAACAGGACTGGAGGTGAAGCGAGACTCCACAAAGAGGGAGTGTGTCTGCTGTATGTGCTGATATGAGCTTTGATGTTGGCTACTCCACATTCCCCAGCTTATGCTGGAGGTGCTGTCCCATATTAACCCATCCTGCCTGTGATCTGACAGGGAGCGGGAGAGCTCGCTGCGTGGATGCATTATTCATTACTGAGCCTGACTCAAAGCATCTTCTGCTTTCAGAGGAGCAACTCAGCTCCCGTTAGGAAAAGAAGAATATTTCGGTTCCACACAAACTTTTTTTTTTTTTTTTGCATACAATCCTTCTTGAGTGTGACTGAATGTTATAATGAGGAACTGAATGTCAAAATTATATGGTGGAATTTCTCTGCAGCTAACTTTGGTTTTCAAGATCAAAAAATAGCTTTCAGTCAAAGCTTTGAAGCCATTACAGATGCACAATCCTTAACATGCTCCAAAAGGTGTCGTAACATGATTGAAAGCTATCCAAAAGCCACTAAACGGAGCTTGAAGTGAGATTATTTGATCTGCTAACTTCATAGTCATTACTGCCACCGTGCCGTTAATAAATGTGGCATAAATGACAAAAGTTATGAGAAAAATGGGACAATTTTGAGGTATGCAGTTATTAAAGTCTGGCTCCAGAGCTGCATGTTCCTGATATGCAGAAACCTCACCAGCACTTATTGTTCTTTCATATGTCTGCATGTTTATTTCTCAGTTTTAACCTCACCCTAACAGGGCGAGGCAGACGGCCACCTTCCCTGAGCCTGGTTCTGCTGGAGATTTCTTCGTCTTCAAAAAGATCAAAAATTTACTTCCAGTCAAAGATTTGAAGCCATTTTGGATGAACAGTTCGTAAAGTGCTTGAAAGGGTATAAATTAATCTACAGACGAATACGTAACATGACTAAAAGCTACCAAAGAGCCAGGAAATGGAGCTTGCAGTGAGATTATGTGGCCTGCTACCTTCATAGTCATTACTGCCACAAATGGCTGAAATTATAAGAAAAATGGGACAGTTTTGAGTGATACAATTATTAAAGTCTGGCTCCAGAGCTACAGCAACCTTGCCAGTGTTTTCATTCTCTTATGCATCAGTGTTTTTCCTCCCCATCTTTAGCCTCACCCTAACAGGGCGAGTCAGATGGCCACCTTCCCTGAGTCTGGTTCTGCTGGAGGTTTCTTCTTCTTAAAGGGGGACTTTCTCTTCCAATTGTCACCAAAGTTCTGCTCAGATTTTAACAATGGGATTTATTGGGTTTCCTTTCTATAACATAGCATTGTAAGGTCTTCACCTTATCTTGTTCAGTGCCCTGAGATGACTTATGTTGTAAACCGGCGCTGCATTATTAAAACGGAATTGAATATACAAAAATGAAAAAAAATAACCCTCTGGAGCAGCAGGTCAAAAATCATTTTAGTGCTTAACATGGATGAAATTTTATTTGTGGCAACGCAGCAAGAAGCTTCTGGATTCAAACTTTGCAGGTTTTCCTGCCTGGGTTTTCTCTGCATGCCTCCTCCCACAACCCAAAAACATGCATCGCAGATTCGTTTGTTATTCTAAATTGGCAACAGATGTGAGCTGTCTGTCTTTTTGTGTTGATTGGTGCACACTCTCACCCAGTATCAGCTTAGTTCAGCTCCAGCAAACCTGCTACCTTCTACAGGACAAAGTGAGTCGAGGCAACAGACAGATCATTTGTTGCAATGCATTGACAGAAGCATCTATAGCAGCTTAAGAACTGGACTAAATCAGTCTACCTGCTGACACTGACATCGTGGTGGTCAACTACAGTCACTGCAAAGGCACATTTGCCACAAGCTGATGACTTTTCTATTCTGTTCTTTTTATTTGAACTTTCACTTTGCCTATTTTTACTGTGCAGACTGACTTCTATGCCCATTAAATCATCTGTGTTCCTACTGGAAACCAGCAGCCGCACGACAGACCGAAAGAAACACTTTTAATCAGGCTTGTTTGAAAACTTTCCCCCCCATAAAAACCACAGCAGGGCTGACAAAGCCAAAGGCCTCATGGGAAAAACATTCTGGAACAAACCTGCCAATTAGGAGGAACTCTCCGGCTACTCCGAGCCGCCTCATGGCCATGAGCAGCCCTCGGACCGTCATGCCTTCGCAGAAGCAGACAACAACTCTGGCTTTGGGCAGACGCTCCCGCAGCTTCCTCAGCAGCCTGTCGAAGTGCTTCTCGCCGGCGTTGCTGTAGATCTTGTCAGAATGGGCGATGCAGAGGCCGTCCTGCGAGGCGAGCTCTTTGAACACCTCCATCCCGCTCTCGCCATAGTTACCTGTTAGAGACAAGAGCAGCTGTCAGGTGAACTTTAATTGGTTCTCATTCACAAGTTCACTCCACCAAGCAGAAATTCATTTTGCTTAAATGTCTCTTAGCTTCTTTTAGCATTAAAGTGGCTCATTCTGTCCCCAGACTTCTTTATGTGGAATCAAGAGCAGCAAAACTAGAGCACACGGGGTGACGGTGACCTCAGCAGCAGCAAGTTTTGTCACTTTTAGGTCACCTGTCCAGATGTTTAACAACCAGTCTCACCTACAGCTGCACTCACAAATGCGACAAACTGGCTTGGCTGGAATCCAGCTGCTCCTGTGATACCTGTGGGTTTTTTTGTTTTTTTTTTTATAGCAAACACGATAAACAAATCTGCATCACTGTAAACAAAGACAACCTGCCAGTTCTTTGATTGGATTTTTATCAGCTCATCTTAAACTTGTCTTCATATTCCATCAGTAAAATAAAGAGATTAGCAGCAGATGCTTCATGGGTGTTTCAGGTATCACCTCCGACTCAACACCGTGGGAGGAATTTTAATTATTGTCATCTCTCTATGGTCTCACATGCTCGTGTAATACAGTTTACAGTTATATTATCTGTTATTTCATGTGGGAAAGTCATGCAAACACTTTGTTTTTACATGCTGATGCTGCACAACCTGAACTGTTAATTGAAAAAGTACCAAAAAAATTGCATCTTTTTAATGCAGATTAAATTTCAGTTGTAACTAATACATATTTTCATTGCTGATTTACATAAATTGCTGTCATTCTTTAATGTATTGTCCACAGAATGTCATAAAATAGCCAAAAATGTCTACAAAGATGTTCCCAAAACGCAACAGCTCAGAATTGCTTTTGATTTTGGTTGGAATTCAAAGATTCTTGACAAAAACAATAAAGGAAAACAGCAAGCCCTCACATTAACATGGACAAAAACTTACCATGTTTTGCATTTTTGTCTATTTAATATTCTTTTGCTTGGCTAATCGATTCATGAACTGGTTTTCAGCAATAGCAGAGGCAGATGATAAAAGCTACTGCCTGCAAATACTGAAAAGAAAAGAAAAGAAAAGAAAAGAGAAACATTTCTGCAGGAAAGTCATTTTGTGTCTTTGATATGTGCAGCTCCTCTTTCTGCTACTTGAAGCATAAAAAGAAGCCTTATGGTATATTTTCCAGAAAAAAGAGACCTCACAAAGGAGAGCTCCATTTAATCTTTTCTATTGTGAAATTGCCCACTACTTCACCTAATATCGCATGGATGAGTTTCACAAAAGAGCCTCCACTTCTGTCTGCAGCCACCTGCTGTTTGAGCAGCAGTGTGCATCTGTCGTATAAAACAACAACTGCGACACAAAACAACACTGATTAAATGGCTGCTCCGCTTGTTGTGTTTGACAACTCCTATCTGTAAGGTGGATCTGTTCCTTTTGTCTGTTTGACTTCACTTCCTCGAGAAAGAAAAAAACTCTACAAACACAGAGCTGTTCAGTCATTTAACGGGGATTGCAGCAGTTTTAGACATTCAGGTCTGAGTTAAATAAATAGATGCAGAAATTCAAGGTATCCAGTAGCTCACACATGTGTGACGTGTGTGAGCTACTGGATATTTCAAGATATTTAAGGAAAGCAATGTGTAAAAGAATGTGCAATTAATGCGCAAATTGTGCTTGACGAACAAAGAAACAGATAAAAGGTGCCAAAAATACCTTTATCTGCAAAAAAGGTGCAAAGTTGCTGTTATTTATGAGTATAGAGCCAAAGTTTGCAAAAACAGCCCCAATGATGTCATAGTAATGTCATCTAGGTTACCTCAGTGTATGTTTGAAGCTAAAAAATTCATACCAGAAAGTCTGTGGATCTTCAGATTTAAGGAAGCATGAAGGGCCTCATAAAAGCTGAGCTGCATTATGGCGAATGTAAAAGTCAGGATTCTTTTAAGTCTTTTGAGAGCCTCTCAAGAGTAATATTTTTAATTTAAAAGGTTTCTTACCCTCCGTGTGAACTGCAGACACGTAGGTCCAGTTGTAACGTTTGACGATGTCCAGCAGGGCTCTGGCTTGCAGAGTGTCTGAGGGAACAACCCTGAGGAAGTACTTGAACAGCGTCTTGTCGCTGAGGTCGATGCTGGTTGCAGAGTAGGCGATCTGCGGGATGTTGAACAGCTGCAGGAGGTTCTGGACTTGAATCGCCACTGAGCTGGATCCGGGCCCGATGACCCCTGCGATGGGCTTCTTGGTGGGCGGCGGCTGGCTGGAAGGAACCCCCTCGATGCACCACCTGGACCCTTCCCTGTCGTCCCGGATGGAGATGAGGGAGTCTCGGATGAACTCAATGCTCTGCTCCAGAGCCACCGACGAGTGCCAGCAGGAGTCCCTGATCTCGCAGCCCAGGGTGATGTTGGGCAGCAGGTTGGGGTCCGAGTTAATCCGATCCAAGGCGTGGAACATGGCCTCCACTCTCTGGATGCCATACTGCTCTCGGACCTCCCCACATTTCCTGTCCGCCACCTTCTCGGCAGACGGTTGGTGGTGGACGGAGAAGAGGGCACCGATTATAATATCCCCATCCATCCTGGCCACCAGACGGGTGGCGGAGGTCGGCACCGCAGACCTCTCATACTTCCCTTTGGACAAAACAAATGCCTCGAACAACAACACGGGCAAATACAAAATGCTTATCGCAGTCAGGAGAATCATATTCGACATTGTGCCACAAGTGTTGAGTGCAGAATCATGTCCAGTTGGTCATAATGGAGGTCCATCAATCCTCTGAGGGTGAAACGGGTAATTAACTCAGCTGCTGCTTCTTCAGTGGTGTCAGCCTGCATGACAGACATGGAGCATTAATTCCAAGCAGAGGATAAACACCTCAAACACCTCACCTTCCTTTGTCCTGTTTAATATACTGAATAAAAACATAAATGCAGCATGTATAATTTATTCATTTCTATCCAAATATGTTGTTGTTGTTGCAGGACCCAATATCTCGACAGAATGGACGACATGAAACTATATTGGAAATGATATGACATTTTTAGGACTCAGGGAAGTTGATAGACATTTTTAGGAATCAGCGAAGTTGATAAAAAAATTTTGAGACTCGGAGAAGTTGACAGACATTTTGAGGACTCGGCAAAGTTGACAGACATTTTTAGGACTCCATAAAGTTGACAGACATTTTTAGGAGTCTAAAGTTGAGAGGCATTTTTAGGAGTCAGCGAAGTAAATAAACATTTTAGGACTTGCCAAAGTTGACAGACATTTTTAGGACTTTGAAACTGACAGACATTTTTAGGAGTCAGTGAAGTTGACAGGCATTTTTAGGACTTTGCAAAATTGGCAGATATTTTTAGGACTCAGTCAAGTAGACAGATATTTTTAGGACTTGGTGAAGTAGATAGGCATTTTTAGGAGTCAGCGAGGTTGACAGATATTTCTAGGACTTGGTGAAGTTGACAGACATTTTTAGGATGCAGCCAAGTTGAAAGACATTTTTAGGACTACGTAAAGCTAACAGACATTTTTAGGACATGGTGAAGTTGACACATTTTTAGGGGTCAGGATCACTTTGTCAAACATTGGAAGCTGCCTGAATCAATTTCTTAGGTGACAAATGGCAGATTTGTGCCTTTCTATGACCCTGACTGAGATACCAGAGTCCATTTCAACATCTCATTCTCATGTTTCTCTTGTCATTTTAATAAAGCTACATTTTAAGGTGTCCTTTTACAACCACCAGTTGAAGGAATGTCTGATTAGGGCTAAGAATTCATCACCAATTGAACAACTCAAAAACATTTTTGCACAATTGGCAACATTTAACCCTTTTTGCCACCAAAATCCGATTTTATTAATTTAATTTAACTTTTTTCTAAGTCAGAAAATAAAGCAATTTGCATGCTGCATTTATACTTTTGCCCAGTTTATGTTCTTGCTTTGACAAAATAAAAGCTCTGGATATGCCATCTTCAGTTCTCATAGTGAAAAATGATGTTTAACTGCAGTCCTGCATGTAAAAAATAGACTGAGTCCCTCTTTTCCTTAGCTACAGTCTTGACTGACATGCCAGTCCTTTCTAACATCTCATTCTCATCTTTCTCTTGTCATTTGAATAGAGCTGCATCTCAAGGTGTCTGGGTCAAAGTAGTGCCTGATTAGGGTTTGGATTAACTCGGTAGTCAAGAACTTTCACCTGTTAAAATTATTCTGCACAATTATTTACATTGAACCCATTTTTACAACAAAGTTAGATTTTTAGCTTTCTCTCCAAGTCAGAAAATAACACAATTTGCATGCTGTATTTATATTGATGTCCAGTTTATGTCTGATGTGGACAAAATTAGTCATCAGGATAGGTCATCCTCAGCTCTAATAATAAAAATGCTGCTTATCTGCAGTCCTGCATGTAACACTCAGTTATCTGTTGTTTTAGTGACTCAGTCACATCATAACTCTAAAATATAGAGTTTTTCTCCCATTTTTTAAAATCACGTTAAGCAGCAGTTTGAGACAGGTAGGATGACAGATCATTAAAAAGAAAAAGATTGTTTTTGCAGATTTTCATGTTCAAAAACATGCAAAAATGAAAAAAAGAGCTATAAATGTACTAAATGTCTACAGGTTGGAGCTAAAAGCACATATAATGATGCTTTTAATCTAGAAATATGCTGATCTGAATGATATGAAGTTATTCCTCCTTCAAGTTTCAGCATTCAGCACCACGGACAGCTGCCTCGGCTCTGGTTGGTTCTTCATTTCAACCTGCGAATGCCTTTTCAACTTTTAACCTCCACAGAAAATCGTCACATAGAAGACTAAATAAATTTTTTTTTTAAAAAACAGCCTCCTCCTGAATCATCCTTTCACTGCTGAGTCCTAATCCTCCGTGGCAGCTCTAAACCGGTGTCATTTACAGGACAAATCAGCGTCACTCGCATGCACATGCATCCTAATTACAGGCTGAGGTTTAATTGACTGAATATTCGAGCCGTATTCGGCAAACGGTCGCATATTAAAGCAGCAAAGTGTGTTTGTGTCCGCAAAGCATCTGATCTAAGAGTGTGACAGACGTGACTTTACGTACCTGCAGCAGGACATAGTGGTTCTGAGAAGCAGCCAGACTGGACTCTTCTGCCGAGACAACACGGAGGGACTGACTCTCTCTCTTTCTCCAGATCAGTCATTCTGAACCTCTCTCTCTCTCTCTCTGCACTGATCATGAGATGCCCCCTTCTTCTTCTTTTTCTCCTTCTCCTCCTCACTGCATTTTGAAAGCGGGTCACACTCACTGCAGTGTCCCTGATTTGGAGCCACAGTTCACACACGTCAGAAGACTGAAATGATGCAGCCAGTTAATGACATTCTGGGAGGGAAACACTGAGGTGAATATGTGGGGGAAATGTAAATAATTAAAGGGATATGGCAACTTGGAAAGCAAGACGACTGCAGGAGATTAATGCAAAGTGGGAGGCTGCTGGTGTCCACAGTGAAAAGTGTGAATGGACCCGTCAAACTTCACCTGAATGATCCCTCCTGCGTCGTGTATGGCACTGACAGATGTGATGCACTTTGCAATTCACTGCTGCAGCCGTTGAACGGAGATCAGACTCTGCTGCCACCGTGCGGATAAAATCTGCTACTGCAGCTGCACCGTAAATGAAACTTCTTAGATCTACTGATAAACTCTGTGGAGACAACAAAACTCCAATAACTAAATAAAATACATCCAGAAAAATACATAAATAAAGAACGCTGGTTACTCATCAAGTTAAAATTTTAAGATTAAGACCCTACAGCAGTATCTATTATGTGTAATAATGCACCTTTATAATGTAAAAATTACACATCGGAACCTACATTAATGTACAAAAATAAAAGCTCAGATAACTACGTTAATATTAATAGGTTACAATATTCTTAATAATTATGCAAATTAACCGGACTAGCTGAAATGTGATGGTTAAGATCCCGTGATGTTTTTATTTTATGTTTATTTACATTACAAAGTTCAAAAAAACAAGACTACGATATTATACGAAGTGCAAACAAACTGAAATATTAAGGTTAAGACGCCAAAATATAATTTACTATGTAAATGTGCCTGACTCATTTAAATATTACGATTATCTTACAATGTTATTAATGATGCACATTTACCTAAATAAGTTAATTATTAAGGATAAGATCCTACAACATTATATAAAATACAAATTTGCCTTCCAAATGAAATCAGACCATATTGGCAATTTAATGGTATTAATAATGCAAATTTACAAGACCACTGTCAAAGTTCATTTTGAGACCCATACAGTATGACACAAAACACAAAATTACGTAAACAATTTCAATATTAACCCGACTAAAATAAATGTTATGGTTAAGACCCAACAATGTTTTTAAAAATACAACTTTCCTTACTTAAATTAAATATTATAATGAAACCCTAGACTATTGTTCATTATGCACATTTACCTAAGTAAATTTATTACTACAATTAGTTACTATTAACATGATTATTATTCCATATGAATATTTAATAAAAGCATTAACAGTGTCAGCAGTTAAAGTCTGTCTTTTATTTTGTAAACCGTTCCTCTGCTGCGTCACGTCCTGTATTTAAAAATGGCGGACGTCAACACTGGTGTCGGTAAATGAAACGTGTTTTGGTGCATTTCAGCCTCGTCTTCAGGAGGTGTAGCTACATGAAACCTCCTGAGGTGCAGCAGTAACATCCGGAGCTGTCAGCGGGAGGCTCACGCAGTAAATATTCGTTTTTTAACGCGTTTGTTTACAGTCGGACCGTGAAATGCGCAGCGCTGTATGGAAGTGCTTCCATTGTGTAACACTGTTCATACAGAGCAGCTCTGCTGCCTGTTTCTGTGCAACTAAAACTTTCCCCGAAACAAGGGAGCGAGTTTTAAAACATTACTTCTGAAACCAAAACGTAGATGAGTACTGTATGTGGCTAGCTAGCAGATAATTTAATAATTAGCCTTGTTAACTGTGATAAATGTAGTCTGTATACACATGAATGTATGTAAACTATTAACTGTGACAGAAGTTAGCTGCTAATGTGCTGCTGCAATTTAAATGTTTAGTTCTGATGGTTAAATTTACCCAGCAGTGATATTAACTAGTAACTAACAAATTAAAGGAAACTCCTGGTCCTTTGACCCCCACAGTGAGGGGATCTGGTGGCTCTGTTATGCTGTGAGGGACATTTAGCTGCCATTGTTTGGGTCTGTTTGCCCCATTAGAGAGAAACTGTACTGCCAAGCAATACAAAAATATTCTGAGTGATCACCTTTATATAGTATAAAGGTGATGGAACATTTCTGTCCTAATGATTCCTTGTTTTTTTTAGATTTACTGAATACTTTTTCTTCTTCCAAAAAATCACATCATGTAATTGGAGAAGCATAGTTTGTTTGGGGCTGCACAGTGGCTCAGTGCCTGGCACTGTCGCCTCACAGCTAGAAGATACCTGGTTCGCATCCCGACCTGGATCTTTCTGTGAGGAGTTTGCATATTCTCACTGTGCATCCATGGTTTTTTTCTGGGTACTCCAGCTTCCTCCCACAGTCCAAAAACATGTAAACGTTAAATGGTCATTCTAAATTGCCTGTAGGTGTGAATGTGAAAGTGCTTGTTTGTCTCTATGTAGCCCTGCAATAGACTGGTGACGTGTCCAGGGTGTCCCCTTCCTTCACCCTAAGTCAGCTGGGATAGACTCCAGCCCCCCCACGACCCTAATGAGGATTAAGCGGTGTATAGAGAATGGATGGAAAATTTGTGGGCTGAACTGCATATACTTCATGTCTGTGTCTTTAAGAGCATATAAAAAATGTTAAAAGCTGCAAACCAACAAAAGGAAGCCTAGTATATATTGAGTACAAAAGGTGGAAGATTAGTATTAACTGTCTAATTTTGTCCATCTGCATGAAAGAAATGATGTTGTTGATGTTAAAACATTATTATTGAAATCATTTGTCATGATTATTAGCAGCATGAACACCAGAAAGGACATTTGAACTCTAATAAATATATAATAAATATTTTATGTCTGTTACTGATGTAGTAATAAATACATATAAAGTAGAGGAATTTTTTGGAACATTTCTCATAATTTGTTCTCTGTGCAGATTTCACCATGAGTAGCCGACGAAAGAGGGCCCCTCCTGTGAGGGTGGACGAAGAGGCCAAGAAGAGGTTGAACTGGAACATGTTAGAGGATCGTCAGAATGAAGCGACTCAGGAGGACGACCAGATGCCGACCTGCTCCGTGTTTTCAGTCGACTCCACTCCCAGCAGCACCTTTCGTACCGCCACAGAGGACATCACGGAGGCCGCCAGCACTCGCTCTGTCCGGTTTTCGGAGGAACTTCCCGGCACGTCGTCGGAGAGCATCTTCGCCTCCACGTCTTTGGCACTCACCGTGTTGCCGGTTTTGAAGCTGGGCCACATCTGGAAGGCTCTGATCGGGGAGTTCAGCGTCCGTCCGGCTTGGCTCCCAGCTGACTGTGAGCAGAGAGCGTTCACTCTGCACAGGATGGGTGACCAGCTCTGCCTCAGCTACAGCAGCTGTGATGAGAACTCGGGGCAGCAGTGGAGGCCTGATGAGGACACTTGTACGGCGGAGTGTAGCCTCAGGAGGATCCCACTGGAGGACCTGGACTGGCTGCAGAAGAGGAGGGTGGTGCAGCTCTGCCACCAGGAGAAAGAGGAGTCAGTCAAGGTGTGAAAGTGTTTCTGGTGGGATGAAGTTGTAAAATGAATATACAGGGTGTCCCAAAAAATTTGACATAATTTTAAAAGCAATTATCTTGAAAACTACTAAGTCTAGCTCAATGAAATTGAACAGTTTAGGTGTTGAACATCATAAGTTCATCATGGGACTGACTTTGTAAGTGTTCGATATGTGCACTGCCTGAGACACACTGTGTGTGAGCATATTCCAAGACACAATATGACTTCTCTTTGGGAGTGAACGGCATACTCAACCTGAAAACAGAACAAAAATAAAACATTAAATATAAAATCTTGCTCTGTTTCTGTACATTCTATGAAAATTTGTGGTTATTTCAAAAGGAATTGCCAAAATTATTGGCCTGCAAAATGATGTCAGATTTTTTGGGACACCCTGTATATAACTCAGTTAACACCGAGCATGTTTTCCTGCAAGATTACTCAGTAGGAGACAATAAAAACAAGGTCCATACAACTTTCTTCTGCTCAGACATCAAGCTAAAGCATTTTTTTGGGCATGTTATGCAGAGTTTACAGTAAAGAATTAACTAACAGACACAGAGTGGACAAAGATGATGGATAAAAGGCAGCCAGATTTGATTTAATTTTAAATACATGGACAGGGCTCCCCAAAACCCTGCATGCTTTCTTTAAGACCAAACATTTAAATAAAGCAACATCTGAATTATCTAGTAAACACTTTACATCTACCTTTCAAAAAAACAAAGTTACAAAGTGCTTTTCAATAAAACAATCAGCAAATTAGATGAACAATGGAAACAAATTAAAACCAATAAATGTGATCCCAAACATGCAGTACCACCAATTTAAATAATTAAATCATTTGAACATTGTTTATATTTAAGAGAGTAGCTGTTGCGTCACAGTGCTTTCCAGTGAAAAATATTAGAATTGGTGCAACGAAAGTAATGTAAAAGTTTAAATATTGGAGTTAAGACACTATAGTGGTATTTATGACAAATTTTTGTGAATAAATTTACATATTAGAGGTTAAAATTGTTCTAAAGCTACATAAAATACGACTTTATCCATCTGCAGCACATATTAAGACTGAGACCCTACAGTGTTATTAATTATAGAGAATAACCTGAGCAATGTAATAGTATAACTAAGACCGTGTAGTATAATAAATTAACCTAATATAAATATTACAGCTCAGACCCTACAGCATTATTAAATATCAACATTAATCTGACTAATTTAGAGATAAAGTTTTGACTCTACAAAAATAAACAGGAAAACCCACCAGATCCATTGATTCCCAGAGTTAATCCTGTGTTAAAGTCAACTGTCATGGTTTTTGGCTCTGTGGCTCGCAGTGTAAACTATTATTTAAGCTGTTGTTTGGCTCTGTTTGACAGGTGGGGATTTACTTGCTAGAAACTGGTCTCGGGAAGCCGGAGTTCCTCAGCGAAGGAAATGCTCGGCTCAAGAAAGCAAATCAACTGATGCAGAAGCTAATGGAGCATTATTACGACTTTATTATTCCAGGTAAACGTCTGGTTTTAATGTCGAATCCGGGTTCTCTAAACAACAAAACAACTCCATGGTTATTTTAGTAAGTGGCTTAAATCAAGTACAGCTCTAACACTAACTGCTGAATTTTCCATGCAGAGGTTGTAGAGAACGAGGAGGAGGAGTGTGACACCGACCTGGAGAGACAGAACGTGGAGGAGCTTTATGATTTTGTGAGACATCTGCACCAGGAGGAGAGTCAGGAGGCGACGTACAACGTTCAGCACAAAGCTCTGATTCCAGTTCTCAGACGCTATCAGAGCCAGGCGGTCAACTGGATGCTGAGGAGAGAGAAATACAGGAACACCTCACCTAAAGGTAGATTCATCATGTTCAGGATGTGTTCATTCCTCTTCTGCTCACGTAAACCCTCCTTTAATGAGAATTTCTACCAATGGTTGTAATTATCATCTTTTGAGGTTGGAAAGGTTTGTGGTTTTGCCTCTTTTGGCTGACTAACACTACATTTTCCATTACGAAAGAATACTTTTAAATGCATCAAGTTTTCCACAGGACTTATACTATACATACATTGAGACTTTATTAATAATAAATAAAGGTTGATATTGTAATAATAATTCAATATTTTCTGTTTATTTGCAGAACAATCGCTGCATTTCCTCTGGAGGGAGTTGGTCACTTTGTGTGGCAAGAAGTTGTTTTACAACCCTTTTACTGGCTGGTAAGAACAAACTGTCTTTCATGGGTTAGCCTGTTAAAAATGAGAAATTGTGCAAGAAAATTAGGATCTTTGGGTATGAAGGTTTTATAGTTGCATGAGAAGTCAGCAAAATGATTAATTCACATTGAAAAACAACCAGCAAACACCTGCCCTCACCCAATATTGTTCTTCTTTCTTCACATTGGGAGCATCAACCCACTCTACATGAACAACATTTACTCCTGTAGCTGCAGCAAGTAACCTTAGAACAGCATTTGGAATAACACAAACATTAAAAACAGAGATGCTCTGAATTTTAGATTGTTAGATACCAAACAGTAAGGCTGGGGTTTTTTTTTTGCCAGTTTGGATGTGAAATAGCTCTCAAATTGAATTCATAAACGGTCTTTAAAAGGGCTTAAAATCAAATTAACTCAGTTTATTCAGAGACTTTTGCTGCCACCCCAGCAGCATTCAGAAAGGTGAATGGAATTTAGTGCTACTCATAACATTCAAAACATTTTGAAAAACTCATCGAGGAATGTATCTTTACAGAAATAATGTTCCTTTTACTCAGAATCGTCCACAGCCCTCACTGTCAGCAGTTTTTGTGGTAACTGCTACTTCAGCAGTTTTATTAAAAGCAGTTCTCTGCATTTGGGATATTCCAAGATGTTCATCATTGTTTTGGGTTGTGGCAGAAATCTATCTGACAACCACAAAACCAGAACTGTAGATACCATTAGTGAGATATTGGAATTTGGATAACTGAACCCATCAACCACATCATTTATTAGATGTATATTGAATATTTTTTCTGCAGATATCACGTATAGAACATTGTTTGGGTTTTTTTGCAGCTTAATTCGTGAATTTCCACTGGCTGGCGTGGAGTGGCCTGGTGGGATCCTGGCTGATGAGATGGGGCTCGGAAAAACGGTAGAAGTTCTGGCTCTGATCCTGTTTCATACCCGGCAGAACCTCGAGCAGGAGGCTCTCACACTGCCTGTGGTGAGGATCAGTGTTTTCCTTTGCTTCTTGTTCTCTCTCCTTAACATTCCTCTCTTAGTATCAGGGATGATTATTGTATTTTAAAGCGCTCTGTACACTATGGTTCAGCTAAATTGTGAATTCTAACATGGTTAATCTCTTGCAGGGAAAATCTGTGAACTACTTTGTTCCTCCTCCTCCGCTAGAAAGGAAGAAGGTTATCCGCTGCAAGTCTGAAGCTCAGCCTAAAATGAAAATATCCCACCCAAGTATGTCGCTCACAAGCCTCTTAGACAATCCTCATTATTTATTAAAGCTTAATTTATATTTTAATATCGTATTTGTTTCTCTGCAGCCGTCCGCATCATGCTACTCACTGCAATAAAGGAGATGAGATCCGGCAAAGGAGCCTCAGTCAACGCCGTCTTCACCTACATCCGAGCCACTTACGGCTACGACCTCCTAAAGAACCGAAACCACATCAAGAAGACGTTGATGAAGCTCATAGATGAGGGCACGGTGGACCGGGTCAAAGGTCGCGGCCTGGCCGGCTCCTTCAAGCTGGGAAAGAACTACAAAGAGACAAAGAAGATGTTAGCAGCAGCTTCCAAGTCTGTAAGAAGAAAGAGCTTCTAATATGAATGTTTAATGCAACAAGTGCCACTTTGTTGTCTTATCTAAGTTTGGTCTGTTTTTCTCTTTGTCAGAACTCCAAAAACACAGAGAGCACGCCCAGGAAAATGTTTCAGAGACGAGCAAAGGAGAAGGCGGAAGCAGCTCTGCAAAACTCCCTTTCTGAAGATCAGAGAGATCAGAACTCGCCGACATCCGACTGTCCTGTAACCGAGGAAACAAAGAAGGAATGGGATGAAAGTCTGAGCGAGAAAGACGACACGCTGGATACTTCCACGGCGTCCTTACAGGATAAAAGTGAGTCGGTTTCACAGGAAACAGGCCGAGTGGACGACCTACCTGAAGAAAAAAGAGATGCCTCACAGCTGGAGGAGACCGAAACCCCGACCAGAGCGTCAGTCGTCCCCTTCAACACCCCCGACTATCGCTTCGAGTGCATCTGCGGTGAACTGGGCATCGTTGACTACAAGGCCCGCGTCCAGTGTATGAACTGTCAGCTGTGGCAGCATGCGGACTGTGTGAACTATAAAGAGGAGAGTCTTGAAACGACACCTTTCTACTGCCCTCACTGTCTGGTAGCCATGAAACCCGTCTCCACCGGAGCCACCCTCATCATCTCCCCGAGCTCCATCTGCCACCAGTGGGTGGAGGAGATCAACCGGCACATCAGGTCCTCGTCCCTACGAGTCCTGGTGAGAGACTTCATACATATAATAACGATAATAATAAACTTGATTTCTACAGCACATTCCAAAACTGGAATTACAAAGTGTTTTTTAAAACAATAAAATAAATGATGCATTTGATAAAGCAATAAAAAAAAAAAAATACAGCACCACCTTAAAGAGACCAATAGCAGAGCATCAGAGAAGGAATAAAAAGTTATACAAATGCTCATTTTTAAACTATTATAGACAAACAGTTTAGGAGTGTGACATATTAAGATCTCAGAAATCTAAATACCCCAAACACACATGCACTTTTGCAAAATTTTGGGATGTTTGGACCCAGTTATGCCATGTAACAATTCTGCCTATCTACCAAATTTTAAGTTAAAGAAGTTTTTAAAGAGCCCATATTTAGCATTTTAGAGTTTATCCTTTCCTTTATTGTGTTAAAGCTTTTTTGTACATATAAATGGCCTGAAAACTTAAAAAGCCTAAGTGCAGACTACAAATTGAGTTATTAGCCGTGTGAAGCAAATTTTAAGTGAACTTCTGAAATTTAGCTAAAAATCACAAACAAAGGAGATGCAAATTAACCTTGTTTCTGTAAGGTAGTTTGTTTCCTATCATTAGAAGGTGGCGATGTAAGCAACATTAGATGTGGCTATAATAAACAGTAGAAAAATCTGGAAACAAAATCAGTTGTTTGCCAGTTGATTAAAAAAAACTTGAGAAAGAAGAAACAAATAGATTCTTGTCCTTTTATGGGAGAAAAAAAGCAGAGAAGTTTCAGGAAAAGTTTTGTCAGGCAAGCTGTATTTATTCTTTCATGTCAGCTGGTGTTAGACTGGTTTCATGCTGTTGAAGGCGAGATAAAAAAAAAAAAGAAACAGGTGATCAGTCAGTTAAATGTTCGTTACGTCACAAGTTTTAATCTCAAATGAAGCAAACTAGCTCATTTGAAAAATAAAGCTTTTTGGCAAAATTGGTGAATTTTATCTGTCTTTTTTTTGCTATTTCCATTACCCTTTTCTAATGTGATCATTTAAGATGCTCATAAAATGTAAACACAGCTCCTTATCTGCCAGAGACACCTCATTTAAAGTCCAGACTTTTCTTTTGTTTCTTATCCACACCACCACGTAGCATAGTTTGGGATGCCCTCAATCAAAGAATTAGCAGCTTCCTCACAGTTCGCCATTATTTCCTCACTACAGCCCTGAAATCGACTGGATCTAAAAGACAGATGGTGACATAAGATGCTATAGCAATGTACAGGATGAGACAAACAAACCAACAATGAACATGTTCTAGTAGACCCAAAATAAAAATTAATCTGTAAATATGCACATTATGGGCTCTTTAAAAATTCCTGCTGTTTTATAACATTGCACATCTCTGCAGTGTGCGGTGGGTCAACTGGTGCAAATAACTGATGTAAAGCATCTGAAGAAATTTTAAATGCACTAAGTTAGCCCAGCAACAGTCATGACTAATGTGCTTACGTTGCTAACCACAATAACCACATTATGAGATAACACTACCCACTTATCTCAGTTGTTACATAATTAAGACAGATAAGTTTGAGCTGTTATCAGATGTTGCAGGTGTGATATTTATGTTCAATTTTCTTGCTGCCCATTCACACACATAAAATTCTTTATATTTAAGTTAAATCAGATGTTATTTTGCAGTTTAAATGTGCTGCTTAAATGTGTTCCCCTTTCTTGTCATTCCTGCCCTCTTATTATTTGTTAGTGTGTACTGTATGTACACATTTATCTCCACACATCTGGTTTCCCCTCGGTTTGTTGCACTTAACGCTTTGTCTGGTTTCCTCTCAGGTTTATCAGGGTGTGAAGAAGCATGGATTCATCCAGCCGCATGTGCTCGCTGAGCAGGATGTTGTCATCACCACCTACGACGTGCTGCGATCTGAGCTCAACTACGTCGACATTCCTCATAGCAACAGCAAAGACGGGCGCCGCTTCCGCAACCAGAAGCGCTACATGGCCGTTCCGAGTCCTCTGGTGGCCGTGGAGTGGTGGCGCATCTGTCTGGACGAGGCTCAGATGGTTGAATGTCCCACTGCGAAGGTGAGTAGAGGGAATCTGACGTGCCTTTTTTGCAGTGTCGTACATAATTTTGTTAATTTAAAGTTTGCTCATGCTTTTGCCTGGTGTTTTTTCCCAACCAGGCTGCAGAAATGGCTCTGCGTCTTGCATCAGTCAACCGCTGGTGTGTCAGCGGAACTCCAGTCCAGAGAGGCTTAGAAGGTAACCTCAAGTAAATATTTGTACGGAACAAAAGTGAAAATGGTGCTTTGGTTCTCTACAGTTCTGATAATATTAAAACACTTCCACCCTGAGCTGATTTTGTTGACTGTACAGATCTGTATGGCCTCGTACTTTTCCTGGGAGTTGACCCTTACTGGGTCAAACACTGGTGGGACCAGCTGCTTTATCGCCCATATCGCCGTGGAAACACAGAACCTCTGTACAACGTCGTCGCTCAGTTACTATGGCGATCGGCTAAAAAAGATGTCATTGATCAGGTAGGATTTTTCTCTTTTTTTCCCCCCTTTCTTTTTTGTACAATTTCTGCCCTGAAGAAGCCCTAAAAAAATGTTAATTAGCATTTCTTCTGGCTCTGCATAAGAGTGCCTCAAGAATATTTTATTTTTTTTGACCATTTATTCTTGTTTATGTTGTGAAAAGCATTCTATGATATGTTTTATTTGTTTAAGTTTCTGCTTCAATTTTCCTTTCTCTTTTACCACAATTGCATTTAATGAAAGTATACCTAATAATTAAGTCCATTTCTGTGAGTTTCTTAGCCCTCTGAACCCTAAGCAATTTCTGGGCTCCAGTTTTTGCTCCTGTCACATTTCTACTCACTTTGGGCTCATTTTTCACTGGATGCACTATGAAAACAGCATAGCCATGGCTAGAAGAACATTCACAAATGTGTTTTTTGTAGCACAGCAAAGCTAAAATGCCATAAACCATAAAGAAAAAACAAATATTTAATTTTATTTAATACCAATTTTACAAAAACTGAAAAAACCTGGACTCTCTATGTGCCCAGAAGTGTTCTGAGTACTGGAGGAAAAGGTGACTCAGCATATTACGTACATACTACTTAATTAATTGCCTCCTATTTGCTCCGTTGAAATACACCTGAATCCCTAAATATTTGTCATGTGGTTGTTGCTCGCAGCTGAATCACTCGTGGCTTCTAGTTCGGAGCACAGATTTATTAATTTTTTTTTACAGAATATGGCCAAAACAAATGATTTTTTTGGGGTGCATTTTTAAATGAAACTGGTAGAAAAAAAAGGGATTTTGATCACAATTTATGAGCTTAAATTTAGTTTAGTTTCCTAACCGAAGGGCTCGTTAGAGATGATGAGTTCAAGGATCATCAGCAAGGGTCAGAATTGGACAAATGACTGACAAATGCAGTGATTTTGGAGTTTTGAAAACAACATGCCTTTTAAACTGTCCAGTGGGTTTTGGGATTCAGAGAGTTAATAACAACATAGATTAGAGATTTTAGCCACAGTGTTTGATGGTCTTCTTCTATTTTTCCAGATCCAGATCCCTCCTCAGATGGAGGAGGTGCACTGGCTGCACTTCTCCCCCGTCGAGGGTCACTTCTACCACCGGCAGCACGAGGTCTGCTCCCAGGACGCTCTGGTCAAACTCAGGAAGATCTCCGACTGGAGCCTGAAACTCGGCAGCCTCGACCGTCGCACCGTCAACACCATCCTGTGTCCGCTGCTGAGGCTTCGCCAGGCCTGCTGCCACCCTCAGGCCGTCAGGGGAGAGTTCCTGCCTCTTCAGAAAAGGTAGATGACACTTTTCTCATGACTAGCATGTGTGAGACGAGCGGCTGCAGCAGCTAATTAACCATCTAGCCGGACTAAATAGAGTATCACAGCGTTATTAATGGAGATAAACCTCAGCAACCTTTTTGTCAGCTATACAGTCGTGTTTGTTTAAAGCTGACCCATTCTGTGTCATTTGGAGGATCTGCTAAGTGGCTCCGTCTGTCCACAGCACCATGACGATGGAGGAGCTCCTCAAGTCCCTGCAGAAGAAATGTCGAGTGGAGTGCGAAGAAGCCCACAGACAATTGGTTTGCGCCCTCAACGGTCTGGCTGGAATCCACATCATCAGAGGTATAATAAACTACTTCTGCTCTTGTGCTCCTTTTGCTCCCAGTTTCCCATGGGAATCGATTGAGGCAAAACACAAGCCGCCGTCTCGTCTTTGTGTTTCCCAACACTTTGAGGTGTTTTGTTAAAGCCTCTCTCTGTAAGGCGATACGTATATTGTCGCCATACTGAGGCGGTTTGTATAGATTTCCTCATTAACTCTGCATGCGACGGACATGCTGAGTGTCGCTGACCTTTTGTTTTGCCATCTGCAGATGAGTTTGTAGAAGCGGCGGAGATGTATAGAGAAGTGCTTCGTTCATCAGAGGAGCACAAAGGACGATTGAAAACAGACTCATTACAGGTATATGGCCTCATCCTATTCATGTGTCCTCTTTTAATTCAGCCGCAATTAACATATGAAGGGTTTGTACCTCGACAAAGGCACAAATGAGACGAAGAAGCTTCATAGGACAGGATCTGTTTTTTGTGTTCCTGCATGTAGGCATTGAACATTTTCTGATTAATTCTATTTTTCTTACCACTGTGGTAAAACAGAGACTTCATGCTACCCACAACTTAATGGAGCTGCTGAGCGCCAAGCATCCTGGGATTCCCCCGACCCTGAGAGATGACCGACTCACTGAAGAAGTAATTTGCAAATATTTCCTAAGACATTTATTCCAATATTCTATTTTGGGAGTAAAACCCCTGGGTTATATTTTTTAAGCTTTGCATCTGCAGCTTTGCTTTCATCCTTGTCTCTGCAGGCCGAGCAGCTGCGACAGCACTACATGACCAAATACAACTCCGAGGTTGCCGACGCCCATCAGGCCTTGCAGCCGGTGCTGCAGAACATCAAAGAGCTGAAGCGAAAAGTGAGAATGGCTTCAACTTCTGGGAAAATGTGCTATTTTTAGTGACACATAACCTCCCAAAGACATCGACAGCATATCAAATATGTTGTGAAAACTTGGTGTTTATGGACCAACTCTTGGTGATAATTACCTTTTAACAGTCAGCCATAAACCTGCAGTTAAAGCTGACATAAGTGAGTTATTTTGGTTTCCTTTGCAGTTCATATAATTAATGAATTAGAAATATATTGAAATTATGATTGGTTTTAGGTCTGTAAATAATTCAATTTAAAAAACAAGATAAGCACTCAGAGTGCAGTAGTCCACCAAGGTTGCTCAGACGTATCATTTCCGACGGATGAAATCTTTAAAAAATTTGTGGCAGAAATCATGGCACCATAGAATGCAGCCATTTAGCATAGATGTACCCACAAACAAAATGACCTTGCACTGAGCACAGGCGTGTGTTATACATGTGTACGTTATGTATGGATACTGAATCGTGTGACCTAAATATGTAGCAGGCGGCAGGAATTGATTGGACTTCAAAACACCCCCACAATTTAATCAGTTGTTCCTTGGATGATTTCGGACGGATAAGTCCTGATAAGTCCGCAGCGGGGGATTTTTAGTAGGATCACAATCATGTGATCATCAGCAGGCAGCAGACGTAGCATTCACTTGTTGTCATGGTTACAGTGACGCCATGCTACTGTCTCCCAGTGACAGAAATCTTTAACAAATCCATGGATCCAGACTATAAGCCACATCACTGCCAAAATCTAATCAGTTGGTTCTTGTGTCATTTCTGACCTTCCCTGAAACTTTCATCCAAATCTGTTAGTCCGTTTTTGAGTAACGTTGCTCATAGACGGACAAACGCTGGTCGTCACATAGCTCTGCCAAAGCTCCACCTCCTTGGCGGAGTAAAAATGGGGAAAAAATAAACAAAAGGTGACCACAATAAACAATATAACATAAAATAGGAGCAAGGAATCAGCGCTGTTGAACACTTCCTTACTACTTAAAAAAAAGCATATTTAAATTAATTATTTGATCATATCTAACAATATAAAAGCAATTAAAATTATTTTCCTTAGAGTACAGTTTTAAGCTATTTAAAATAAGACAGTCCAATTTACATAGAATTTATATAGATGTATTCATTATTTGATATGAAAATGCAAAATTTTTAGGAATGAATCACATTTAAATATGAATTTGATAGTTGTTTACAGGCTTCTTTTCCTGCACTGTCCTGTGCTTAGAAATTAGCCTAATGTGTACTGTGTTGTCATTAATACTTCAGCAAGTGAGAAAATGTGTGTTTCGTGATTCTCTTTACAGTTTATATTAAATATTCCTAGTTATCTCACTGCAAGCCAACAGTTGCAAAAAACTTTTTATTTTCATGGGTAATTATTTTGAAATTATGTTGATTAATTATTTAGTTAATTTTTAAATAAATTAAAGGCTAGAAAAGACTAAAGAATTGTCATTACAACTTCACCCAAGTCCAATAATCTGTGTTTGGATTAATAAACAAGACAGAAAACTTCTCTGATGCTTCAGTTCAGTGCAAATGTTTCTTCATACATACATTTGAATGATTAAATAGAAAAACTTGCTTAACTTTTGTTCTCCAGGTGAAGCTCAACTCTCCCTGGTGGCTGGATGTCATTCAGAGGTCGATCCGTTGCGCCACCGACGACGATCTGGTGTCTCGGGTGACGAACGAATTGACTTGCAGCTACAAACAACAAGCCTACAAATTCTCCATGGCTGACAAGTAAAATGGTTTTTCAGAGAAAGAGCATATTTACTGGTTCTCCTGAAACAAACATGGAACAAAACAAGTCGAATCTCCTGTCCTGCAGGTTCAGAGATGCCTGTGGACTCCAGTTTATTCTCACCACGCACATGGAAGATCTGATGAAATCTCAGAAGACTGTGCAAGACGCAGTGAAGAGTCTGGAGGGTCCGGCTTCGAAAAAAGTCATCGATGAGGCCACAGTTTGTCACCTCAGGCCCATGAGACTGCCACTAAACAAGTAAGCCAACCGCAATTTGTGGCTGCATTTCAGGAATTCGAAGTCTTCTATTGTCCTGCAGCAATTGTTGTTTGTATTTAACTATCTCTCCTCTCTTGTCATATTTTAGTTGTGTTTTTTGCAAAGCAGATGAACTTTTCACGGATTACGAGTCAAAGCTGTTTGCTCACACGTAAGTCGAGCAGCAGCATTTTGAGATTTTTAGAACAAATCCCACAGCTACAGAGTATTGATTCATCTGTGAAATGTCTGAACAGGGTGAAAGGTCAGACGGCCATCTTTGAGGAAATGATCGAGGATGAAGAGGGGCTCGTGGACGACCGTCTCCCCACCACCAGTCGAGGTTTGTGGGCAGCCAGCGAGACCGAACGCACTCTCAAGGCTATTTTGTCTTTTGCCAAAGCGAAACGCATGGACCCGGAGCTGGTGGAGGAGGGAAACACTTTTATGGAGCTGTTTGAGAACTGGAAGAAAGAATACAAGGTTTGTATGTAGGCTTGTGACATATTGATAGTTTTCAGGCAACCACAAAGCATTTGAAAAGCCAAAGTTATTAGAAAATTGAGATTAGATCAACTTTGGTCAGCAGAAACAGCTGGTTTTGTATCTCCTAGCCTGAATTTGCTATAATGGTGCTTGACGCTCGGAACCCCAGAACTCACAAAGATAAAATGCCTTGAAAGGCATTTTATCTTTAAAAAAATCTTTTAAATGCCAAAATTACACCATTTATCAGAGCAAAAAAGTGTAAAATCGGAAAAAAATTGGGAAAACAGACCAAATCCTAAATTCAAATTAAGCTAATTCAGCAAAACTACTTTATTCCACATACCTCGTTGAAAAATTTGCACCAGATTCTATTAAAAAAAATACCGAGGAAATTTACGTGTTGCTGCAGCTAGATGCAAATGAAGCATGGAAGAAGAAGGACAAGAAATTCAGACGTACAATAAGGCTAAAAATAAAAACATAATAAGACCGTGTACCTTTCACATGCACAGATGAGGCATGATGAAGATTCTTCTATGATTTAAAAAGTTGTGCATCTCTCAACTTTGGATTGCGGGACAATATGCCAAATTTGAATATTATTAACTATTTTTAAAATCTTTTATTTACTTTTTATTGATATTTAGGAATTTGTCTCTGTTTTCGTCTTCAAAATCAATAAAAATATCACCATATTGCTTCCACTTTTAGTGTCTTTTGCTAAATATGTTTCATGTTGCTCAGATAGATTGAGGTTAAAGCTGCGTTTCTCTTTTCTCAGGTGCTGCATGAGTATTGGATGGTGCTGCGTAACCATGTGTCGGCCATCGATGAGCTGGGAATGGCCACCGAGAGGCTACGAGTTCGTCTGCCTGATGAGCCGAAGCCCAAGCTGCTGCACATCATAGAGCCGCATGAGGCGAGTTCAAGACACGGACTTGTTATTAAAGCTTGGTTATGTCAGTTTTATAAAGAATGCTTCACACAAGCCTTGAAAACTGGAATAGTCTGTTATGTCTATTCAATCATCAGTAATATTTGTTTCACTTATTTAATTTCCACTAATAAATCTTTTTTTGCAGGCCAGCTTTACTTTAAAGACCATTTTAACACTCAGCAGTCAATAAGCTATCCACTGAAAGACGGTTTCCACCATGTGGAAAATGACTGGTTTGGTCTTGATTGACAATCAGCTGAGTGTGTTCCACAGACTGCACCACTGATCTGAATGGAATTAAAAGCCTTAATGTAGCCTCTCAACCTGTATTTTTGCTATTGTTTTGTGTTACTGAAAGTTTCCCAGGATGTAATCTTCTGCTCTAACTATTTTTACTGCATTCCTGACCTCTGCCCTCCGTTGTTTTGCCTCCAGGTGGAACAGAACAGAGTGAAGCTTCTGAACGACCAGGCCGTGGCAAAGTCTCAACTCCAGAAGAAGCTCGGCCAGTTTCTGTATCTCACAAACCTGGAGAAAGTAAGGTCATACTTGATAGTAACTAAACTAAACCTACACAACCTTTCTCCAGCTTATTCACAGACATTATGTCAAATTATGTGGCATGATCTTTGTCCAAATAACTTTAATTTCTTGTTGAAGTCCCAGGACAAGTCTACTGGAGGGCTGAACCCAGAACCATGTCCCATCTGTGCCCGACCTCTGGGACAGGAGGTGAGTTATGGTGGATTTCAAACATCTCACTCGTTGTATTTGTGTCAGAACATCTCTGCTCATATCTGACTTTATTACTTTGAAACACCGGGTGAGTTTTAGAATTAAAATTTGAGTATATTCCTGTGAGATACCCTGAAAGTGTGTCGGAGTAGAAGAAAATAAAACACCTCAGCCTCTCCTTCATCAGCACTGACTATCATTGTTGATGTACAGAGTACTGTGAAAGAAAACATAATTAGTAAAATATCCTTTGTATTCAGAGCCACCATTTTTTTCTAGTATTGACAACACCTGTGCACACTTGGAGAATTGTGCATATTGATTTCTTTTTCCTTCATTTTTTGTGAAATGGTTAAGTTCACTAGTTAATTTCATTATTTAGGATTTATTATAACTATACTATACTGCACCTAAGACGTTTTTGAGTTCTTGCTACTTCTAGTCATGGTTGTGCTGTTTCCACAGTTGTTCAGGACTTTACATTGCAGTGAAAAATGAGCCAACAGTGAGTAAAAACACCTGGAAACTGCCATAGGTTCAGAGGGTGAAACCGTGGAATGAATTAGTGTTGACAATCAGCACCACTACTTGTGTGCTTTTTATTAAGTTAGCAAATAAAACTCATTTTAAATTGGATTTTAACTGATTTTTATGATCTTCTATGTCCCACACTATATATGTGACTCCGCAACTTAGTTTTGTCGTTTTTTCTTACTTCGACTGTTTATTTGCTTTTTCCCCTTCGTTTTTTATGGTTTGTCTTTATATTTGTGTGTGTTTTTCTCATCATAGATGATTGTTAAAAACTGAATTGTACGTCATAGTGCCTAACACTGTCTGTCAAACCTGCAAAAGTGCATAAAAGAATGATGACAAAAGAAGCCTTTTCCCTAACAGGGATCCCCAGCAGTTTTCTCCTTTGAAATAATATAGAAACTATAATTTCTCATCCTCTCTTTTCCAGTGGGCAGTGCTGACTTGTGGCCACTGCTTCTGTAACGAGTGCATAGCTATAATAGTGGAGCAGTACAGCGTGGGCTCCAGGCGGCGGGCCATCAAATGTGCCATTTGCAGACAAACTACGTCTCACACAGAAATCTCCTACGTGTTCACCACCCAGTCATCCAGCCAGGACCAAGACATACCGGTCAAGGTCAGCAACAGCACCAGAATACAGATCCGGACTGTAGGATTGTATTAGGGATTTAGAACAGCCTCGATAACTTTCCTCCTCCTGCGTTTATCAGGGAAGCCACTCGACCAAAGTGGAGGCGGTGGTGAGAACGCTGAAAAAGATCCAAGTGACCGACCCCGGGGCCAAGTGTCTCGTCTTCTCCACGGTAACCGTAAACTACCGCTGCTATGGAGGCGATTTATTTTGGTGATATCCAGTTTGGATCTGACCTAGTTTGCTTCTTTTGTCTGCGCTGCACAGTGGCAGAGCGTCCTGGACATCATCGCTAAGGCCTTGTTCGACAACAACATGGAGTTTTCTCAGATCAACGGGATTCACAAATTCCAGGTTTGAATTTGGCATCTTACTGTTTCTATATTAGACTTCACTGTAACATTTAATTACACAGATGCTTGTTTTTTACTGCTACAGTATGTAAGATTCAGTAGTTCCCAGCACATTGTTATTTAAAACCGATCTAAAGACTCTTAATTACTTGCATACTAAGTTGACAACGATATATAAATTCTCCAAGAGTACAGCAGTTGTCCAACCTGCAGCTACACCTCATTCCTATCACTTTATTACTAAATTAAATGTATTTTCGGCCTGATAACACATCTGTGGGATCAAATCGTCTTCATTTGTCATCAGTCTTCTCTAAAAAATTCACAGAAATCCGTTTTTAACAAAATGACACCGTCCTAACAGACAAACGGAAGAACAATGGTTAAATATCCCTCTTAAAGCTGATAACATTTAATTTCTGCTACTCGTACTAAGAGAGACCTCCTAATGGAAGCTCCACTCTGACCACTGATTGATAAAAAATCTGTTAAATCATAAATAATTTGTCCAGAGTTACAGTTGGGCACCATGAAACACAAAACAGTGAATCTTTTTTTTTTTTTTTTTTTTTTTAACATTTTTGCATGAAAAAATATGTTAGCATGTTAAATACTGGAGTAAAAATCAGCAAATCCAGTATTGACTTGAAAGTAAAATACAAAAACTGAACCATAATCTATATTGCCTCGTTGAAACTGAAACTTTACTTGTATTGTACTTAAACAAATGCATCAAATCTGTTTTTCTAGACTGTAATTTGTGCACTATTGACCAATTCTCCAGGAGAATCTGTGTTCCTTCAAATACGAGGAGAAGATCAACATCCTCCTCCTTCCTCTCCACACCGGCTCTAACGGGCTGAACATCATCGAAGCGACTCACGTGTTGCTGGTCGAGCCGATCCTCAATCCGGCTCATGAGCTGCAGGCGATCGGCAGAGTGCACCGGATCGGCCAAACCAAGTAAGAAGCTCAGAATAAAGTCTGCCGGTAAAACTCCTCATTTTTCAGCAGAACATTCACAGCAGTTTAGATGTGTAACTTTAATGGAGAATAAGAAGAAGCTTTGCATTTTAGATTTTGTTCAGCATGCGAGTTGGTAATTTTAAGCTGCAATTTCTTCTTTTTTTATGTATTTACACACTCTTTGCATGTTTTTTTAAGTTTCATTTGTCTTTTTTACTACAACAACAAGTAGCTAAATGATTGATCTTGTTTTTTTTTGATGACATATTCTTAACAATATCTTAAAAGTTGTAATTTGAGCTTCAATAATTTGGTAGATTTGTCCATCAAAAGACAATTATTTGCAGTATTTTATAAGCAGTAGATTAGCTTTGTAATTTTTCTATCATAAATTCCTACTTTATTGCATACAGTATGATAGATTTAATGTCTTTTTGATTGAACCAAACAAGCAATTTGAAGTTCACTTTTGGACTCTGGCAAAAGAAGTGCTTGAGCAAAAGATACTTAACATAGACTTCATTCAGTGCTGCACATTTTTGGACGACTTTGGCTCGACTTCATGTGGTTAAAATTTGAATTCAGTTTTTTAACTTTAACTTAATTTAGAACAATTACTGACATTTTGTCATCCAAAAATAGCCTCAGATGTAAAAGTAGGAAAAAACGTGCTAAAATTTGGGTGAAGATGCAATTTAAAAAAAATAAAAACAACTATCTTATAAAGTATCTGATTTATCAATCTAAAATTTATTTCACACCATTTTAAATATCCAGAGTTTATGATTAATCAGTTTCAAGCCAATCAGAGATGGTCTTCTTCTGGCTGTTTTAGTATTTTATACATTTTTTGGTTTGTTTTGCTAACTGATTTTACTCATTTTATATTGTTTACACATTTATATTTTATAGTGTTCATTATATTTTTCTGGGTTCTGTTTGCATATAATTTTTTCTGCTGCCTGTTTGTGAACATTTACATAATTTTAGTTGTTTTTAAAGGTTCTATATGAATCAGTTTGATTTGATGTAATAGCAGTAGTGCCCAAGAAAGCAGAAAAAAATGTTGAGAATTTCTCATCCCTGAACAAAATTTGAAATATCCTGCTAAGTAAACAACAAAAAGGAATAATTTATGAGGTAAAAATGTCAGAATTTTTACTCCACAGTTAAAACAATTAGTGATCAGTTGCAGATTCACCATCTTTCATTTTCTCTGCCCACCAGGCCGACGTTTGTCCACAGATTCCTCATCAAATCCACTATTGAAGAGCGAATGCAGGCAATGCTGAAGACAGCAGAGAAAAGGTGTGGAGTGAACTCTTAACTGTCCACATTTTTGTATTTAAAGATAATTCAGAGTGTCGTAGGTGATTGTAATCTGAAATCTCTTCATTCTAGTCACACCAGCACCACCATGAAGCACTCAGAGGCCGCCGTCCTGACGGTAGCTGACCTGGCTGATCTGTTTACCGAAGACGCCGAACATCTGGAGTGAATCTGAATGTTGGGCTGCAACTCTAGATAAAACATGCGAGGAGAGCTCACTCTTCACACAGCGGTCGATGAAAATACTCTGATTTTGCACATTCCCCTTTTTATATAAGCTCTGAATTTAATTCCCAAAAATAAAAAAGAAACAGACTTTAGCAAATCACTGAAACGTTTCTTCGAATTTTAACTCTTTTTGGAGCCGTTGTATTTGGGTTTCTCGTTTTCATTGTCGTATCTTAACAAATTCAGGTGTTTGTAACATTTGACTAGACTGTACAGTATTGTTGTGTTAATCGGTTGTAATTATGTGCATTTATATACAGTTTCTCTGTACGGATAGACATGAAAAGGAAGTTTTGATGCTAAGAATCACGCTGAGGTAATTCTCAAAACATTCAGGAAATGAAAGTCTGTCAATGATGGCACCCGTTTTTGTCCAGAGCTTTTATTGTGCTTCATTTCTGTGCAGTAAAAATGGAAGCAGGAAGGAAGCCATTGACCTGAACTCACTCCTTTACACGTGAAGAAGAGAAATTGTACAAGGATTTTCTTCGAGCAGACAATCTTCTTTTTAGACTGTTTTACTGTCAAATCAATGCCAGACAGTTGGGTGGAACAACGATCCTCCTCTTATTTGCAAGACAAAAAAAAATAAGCAGGAGATTCTCTGTCTTGGAAACTCAAATCTTGTAAATGAAACTCATAAAAGTTGGGAAATGTGGAGAAGTTTTCTGTCTCGTTGCAGGAGCAGTCACATCTTTTTTCTTTTCATTAGCACCCACAAATTATCTGTTGCCATGTTTTTAGATGTTCCTCATTTCAACCCTTTCTTTTTAAAAAATGGAATGAAAATAATCTTTCCTCCGTTTTACGGCCTGCTCCACCACACACATGCACTCCCCAGCCCTTGGCATTGTCACTGAATTGCCCTTGACTCGTAATGAGTTTCTTTTCACCTGACTGACTGGGATTCCCGCACCAGTAAAGATTTTAAAATGTCCACACAAAAGCCGTAGACAACAAAGAGGTCCAGCCCCGTGTTGCTGCTGCTGCTGCTCCTCTTTACATGGTTACCAGACTCCCTGTAGCAAGCAGCAGTTGTAAGATGTTTACTAAGAGGACATGGCTGCAGTAGGCGGTGACATACGTGTTACCTTGGACTCCCCTCAGTTCTCCCTATTCATGTGTGGAATCTCATTGTCGGTGGGGACATCATTCAAGCTGGTGTTTTAAGGCCGGAGGGAGGCTCCCAGTTCATCAGAGGTTGTGTTTCGAGGGCTGGAGTAAGAGATCGCCCCTTCGTCTTCTGCTGACAGCGAGTCTGAGCTGAACAGAAGATTCGCAGGGTTGCAGGGAAAAGGCCAATAGGCAGCGGAGTGGCTGAGCGGAGAGAATCCCTCTCTGGACGTTTTTTGGAAGATGACACTTGCCGGTTTGGTTTTCGTCTGGTTACTGTTCGCCGTGAGGATGGTCAGCTCAACAGTGTATCTGCAGCCGCAGGAGGAGGGTGAGCACAAACCTGACATCCCAGCAAACCTCCACAGGATCACGTCAAGGGTCAAACTGATATCATGCATATGAGTGTTTTCTGGCTGCAACTGCTTTGACATTTTATTGCCAAAAAGGACACTTTAATTCTAAAAAAAATTGGATAAAATAACTCATTTTTAGTGATGCAAATGTCGTTGGAGTGTAATATAGCATTAAACATTCACCAGTGGTGGATGCTATATTCACATTCTTTTTCTACACACTGAAAATCCTAAAAGTTTATGTGCAAGTGTAAAAAAACTAGTAATATTGATGCATAAAAAATCCAATCAGCAGTTAAATCCTATTATTTTTCACTTTTTTTCTCTAATCACTATATTTTCTATGCAAAATCTTGATTTGAAAAGAAAATACTAACTTATGCAATAAAAATAACTATTTTAGAGTATAAATTACAGCATTTCCCTTTGAAATGTGGTGCAGTAGAAGCTTAAACTTAAAGAAAATGTTCAAATGATGTTGTGTAGTTATATTCCACCTCTAATCTTTAGTTATTGGTGGCTAGATTTTGCATATTTAGTTGGTTTTTAAGACTTAAATGTCTGATAACACACAAAGTAAAATGGTAAAATACATGTATATTTAAGTGTAGATTGATAATGATTTAAAGAAATATATTTTTAGCATTGTGAGATACAAAAAAGCTAATATTATTTAATTTCTGCCACTCATATTGAGAGAGACGTCATGATTGAGACTTACAGTGAGATCGATAATGATTTTTTGAATAATAATCTCCAGCCCATTATTAGAAAAGAATATTTTTGTCTTAAGTTTTACTCTATTTTCCATTTTGTTTCCATCAGAACTCAATGAAACCGTCATTTGCACCAACGACCATATGGAGGTCGTCATTCCCAGCACTTTTTTCCTCAACAAAGTGCCTCCAGTTTATGTAAGTCAGCAAAGATCAACACTGTTTTCCCCTTAAACTAACTTGACCATCACTATTCCCAAAGCAAAGCATCCATAAAATAGTTGTGGTGTTAATTCTGTTTAATATTTGTCTTTACTTATTGTGTTTAGGTTTGGGATTTGCATTTAAATGATCCTGAATGCCGCGGTGTTGAGGTCGGGGACGACTATGTTTTCAGCATAAAGACGAACCTCTCAGATTGTGGCACTATAATGGTACGAGCTTCGATCTTCTTCCTGATTATTTGCATTGACGTCTTTAAAAATTACAATCAGAACTGCGGGAGTCCAACTAATCAAATGTTGCACGTGAGCTGGGACATTTTTAACAGCTCTGCACAAAGGAGGGGACCAACATGAAGACAAACTACTCTTGTATCTGCTTTTATTGACAACATAAAATCCCCATAATAATAAATTATCTATTTTACTACTTCTGCGGTTGTTGTGAGAACTTTTCTCATCCAATCTGGATCTCTTCAGCTCCTAGAAGCACCTACTTGAGAGTAGAAATAACCTTTCAGTTTTCCCTGCAGTGACGTAAATGAGAGGCTCTGTCCTCTATGGAATCAGCTCATAGCAAGTATAATAAGACGCACAGAGAAAGGCGAACACTCTGAGCCCAGACCGAACGGAGTGAAGAGAAAGGAAGGGGGGAAAGTGGCATTTATGTCAAGAAAGAAGGGCAGCGTTGTTCCTTTTAGCCTATACCAGCCCAGAGTATTATTCAAAGCAGGGGAAGGGGACCCCGAGAGGCTGAGCAGTTCTAAATTATCAGGATTTACATGGAAATGATGATTATTTGTTGAGGTTCACTGAATGGGAAGGCCACAAATCATCGGCCTCTCATGGATTCAGCCTCGGATGAGTTTTAATTCCCTGCTTCCGCACATAAGTGTCCTTGAATCGCTCGCTTGGAAAGGTTTTTTCTTGTAAAGCGAGCAAAAGGTTAAGAAAATCTCCCAGTTCTCCACCTCAGCATTTTACAAGCTTTGTGCAAAGCAGCTGGGGAAGGTAGTAGCCAGCTCTGGATTAAGGTTGCTAAAGGAGAAGAATGCCATATCTGTCAATCTCACTTTCACCTTGACCGCAGAGCCTTTTAAAACCCATCCGTCGGGGAGCAGACGTGACTGAGTTGCCGGGTTTAAAGGTCAGAGACGTTCATTCAGACCTGACAGCGCTCATGTTTCAGTGATGGACTCGGAGCTTCTGCTGTGAGATCTGACGGCGTAGTTGTGGAGGGGAGGGAGTCGTGTGTTTACCGAGAAGCAGTAAAAGATGGTTCGACTGTAACAGCTCGGTGCAATTCATCCTGAGCTGAGACCACAGAGGCCTTCATCCGTCTGAGCCCAGCAGGGGCCCAGAGAACCAGGACACCAGCTTTTCACTGGTTTACTTTTTATGGTTTCATCTGCGTCACTGGAGAAGAATATTAATCTGCATCGGTAACATTTACAGAAAGGCAAAGGAGGCGTCTTAACCTCAGTGACATATGCATGAACCTGAACCTGAGCATGTACCTATAGGAGACCAGTCTCACTGCCCTTTAACTACACTGACACACATAAATTTACTGCCTCGTTCATAGGTGGAAAATCTTGTTTTTAACCTACAATATTGCACACTGACTGTCTCCCACTTTCTTTGATTTATTTTAGTAATAATCATACATTTTATTTCTATAACACCTTTTAAAAGTGCTTTGCAAAACATAAAAATATACAAAACATGAGATAAAATAGCAGTATCACTGATGCTGCGCCTTGATGTTGCACCTAATATAGTTAATTAAATCAGCTGTTTTATCAGCCTCTCAAAAACAGTAGAAGTTAATTTATCAGTTGGACAGAAGAAATAAATGATCTGCAATAATCTACCTATTATCATATTCTCAAATGCTGTAAGTGAGGATTGGATTCTTGTCTTATGTAATAGAAAATGAAGGATTTTGGACTGTTGGCTGGAAAAAATAAGAAATTTCAAGACTCCAGTATATTGTGATGGATATTTTAAATCATTTTCATCCTGACTGACCTTAAACATTGTAGGGTCAGAGTTGTAACATGAAGCAGTTTAATTAAAATAATTTGCCATTTCTCAGGTCTTTGAAAGACAAGGGAGTTTTATTTGTTAGTTGGATGAAAAGAAAACATTTAACTCTCATTTTTTATTCAAAATTCCTAAATAATCCTATTTCCATATTCTCATATGTGAGGCTACTTGTCTTATGTAGTAGAAAATAAAATTATTTGGACTGCTGGTTGGACAAAATAAGTAATTTCAAGACTTCAGGAGATTATAAGGTATATTTTAACAATTTTCTGATATTTTATAGACCAAACAATTAATTACCTTAATTTATAATGAAAAAAAATCTCATGTTTCAGCCTCAAACTGCAGATAAAATCTACAATCAATTATTTTGTAGACCGAAAAATTACATCTGCAACCCTGAAATGCAGGTAATATGTATTTCGTTGACAAGAAAATATTTTGCAGATTGATTTAGAATGACAAGAATCTCACATTACACCCTCAAAATGCACATTTCACCCTCAAAATTAATTTAACTAGACTTTTTAACAAGAAAATATTCTGCAGATTAATTTAGAATGAAAAAAAAACCCGTTTCACCTTCAAAATACAGGAAAAATGTGTTTCCTGCAACACTTAGCAGGTTATTCAAGTTACCACAATCTACTGCCGCTTTTTAAGCCACAAATAGCACTGTAACCAGATAACTGCTTTACCTATTAATAATGAAAAAAATCTCATTTTTCAGCCTCAAAATGCAGATAAAATCAAGAATCTAAATTTTGTAGACTAAACAATTACATATACAGCCCTGAAATGCAGATAAAATTAATTTTACCAGATTTTTTTAACAAGAAAATAATCTGCAGGTGAATTTAGAATGAAAAGAATCTCATGTTTCACCCTCAAAATGCAGGCAAAATCCATTTCCTGCACATCTGAACACATAGCTTTTATCGTGCAAGGTCCAATCCTGCTTTTTGGGCCACAATGTATAGTTTGATTTGTAGTAAAAGCTTCACAATAGCCACTTTTACACCACATATTTAGTCATCGTGTGAAAAGCACAATGATAGCTGCAAACCACCAGGGGGACGTTCTATTTTGTAAATGCTGATTCACTGAACTGGTTAATCATTATTTACACTAATGTGACACATCAACCTCAAGACATACATGTTTTCAATGGCTTTTGGCTGCTCTTAGTGGTCTTAATAGTTCATATGTATTTCACATTTACATTTTTTTTAAAATTTATCTTCAAGTTGCTATCCTGTAATAATATTTCATTGTATTTTATTTTGATTTACAGTTTGATCCTGTCTTGATGTTTGTCTGATGACATTAACATCACTTTGGTCAACTGAGGGCATTTTAAAATAGCTACAGAAATGCATTTAATTTGACTATTCTGGCCATTTTTCAATCAAAATTCCCAAATGTTACATAGTTCCAGACAGCTTTTTAGAAATGCTTTTTGTCTTATGTAAAAGTAAATAAATCATTTCAGATTTTTGGACTGATAACTGGATAAAATATGGAATTTCAAGATTCCAGCGTACTGAGACATTTTTTTAAAAATCATTTTTGGACATTTTGTAGATCAAATAATTAAGTTTGCAGCCCTGAAACGCAAGGAAATTAATTTCCTGCTCAACTGAACAAGTTAACCTTTCTAACTCCCTTTCAGCCTCACCCTAACTGGGTGAGGCAGATGGCTGCCTTACCTGTGCCTGGTTCTGCTGAAGTTTTTTTACCTATTAAAAGGGAGTTTTTTTCTTCCCAGCTTTTTCAAAGTGCTGCTCAAAGGGATTTTATGGGTTTCTTTCTATAATATATATCTCTTAAGGGCCTGTCTTTACCCTGTAAAGTGCCCAGAAATTACTTACGTTGTGAAATGAGTAATGTGTCCTCAAATTACTTATGATGTGAATTACGGCTGGAAAAATTAAACTGAATTGAACTGAAGTTATTTTCATTTAGTAGAGCCAATACCATTATGAGAATTAAGATTATGGGAAGCCAATAGTGTGTGTGTAATAAGGTGATCTAGATTTAATTTAAGTGAAAGTAGGTGAACATAGATTAGGAACAGCAAACTTTTCGCACCACCTTAAATTTCCATACATATTTCCATACATAAAATCTAATGAAACTAGACTTTTTCAGTCTCTCTTTAACTAGTCAATTAAATTTAGTTTCATTCATGTAGTACCATTTCACAGGGACACCTCACATAGGAAACTGAAGACCTTATGGTATTAAATTAAACAGAGAAACCCAACAATTAGTACTTTGGGTGAGCAACATACCAGACTACTACAGCGGTTCTGACCTCAAAAATCTAATTTCTGATGCTGTGCACTGACAAAAACAAACTAAACGATCCTTCACTAACCTGTACATTTTCTTTCCTGACCTGTCCTCAGGCCTCAGACGACACATACATCATGTTCATCAACACCATCCACAATAACTTGTCTGACATCATCACAAGAAACTACATCAACATCACATTCGTGTGCCGCTACCCCATAAACTACATGGTGCAACAACCCAATGGTGGAAACATGATCAGAGTGGATGTCAGGTCAGTTTTCTCTTCTTCTTTCTGACTTTAAGTAAAATATTCTGTTGTTAAGACGTGGTTGTATGAACTCTACAGAACCATCACTCTGAACACGGAGGACGGAAACTTCTCGGTGTCGATGCTGCTGTACAAAGACAAAGCCTTTGAGGACAGGTGGACGACGGTGCCGTCTCTGACCCTTGACGATAACATCTTTGTTAAAGTTTTTATGGTACATGTTTACTACCTAAGATTTAGCTGCACATCATTGCAGTATGTGAAGCAATATTTTGTAACTTGGCTGACATGCAAGGACCTTTACGGACACCGTGCACGTTGAGCTTTGACTTTTACAGGAAAAACAGATGCAAGCATGTTAAGTATTCCTACTACTGACAGCTATTTCTGGGTTAGTTTAAGCCTGCTGCCGTTACTCGGTGTTAAGCAACATGTTGTGTGGACGGATGTTCCAAAAGGAAATCTAACACTCCACCCGTGACCAGATCTAGTGCGGCTCTCTTTCTCATGTTGTTATAACCTCTTGGCACACCTGTTGTTTATGTCTTAGCATGAATCAGCGATAAAAAAAGAAAAGTGTAAATAATGACTCGGCTGTCCTGCAGATACCGGCTCACCTGATGCTGCGTATGGAGCGATGCTGGGCCACACCGACCAGCGACCCCTACAGCAACATCCAGTACACCTTCATCAGAGACAGGTCAGCCTCTAGACTACGTTTTATTGTGTAATCCAAGCAAATGCAGTGCAATAAGTGAGGCTTATTACTTCACCCTGATTGCCAGCAGCTCTCAGTCCTCTTACTGGAGCTCTTAGCTGTTGAAATGTGAAATAAGAGTATTTGTTGCTTCGAGAGGTGGCCAGACAACAACTCTCAGAGCCGGGGTCATGTGACTCCAGTCTGAGAGGCCAGTTCAACAGCTGTGCATGCCCTTGACAACCAGGCAGTATTTGGTTCTGTTAGCAACAGCGGGGCGATGAAGTGATTTCACAATGGCAGCCAGAAGGAAAACACCAATCTGTCTCTGAATCGCCTCCAATAATGAAAACTATTCCTTTTTCTTGCTTTTAAAGTGTAGTATTTCATTCTCCCTGACTTTTTTTTAATTGTCTCCTCAGCTGTCCGGTGTTGACCAACGAACAAACCCTGAGTGTGCTGAAGAACGGCCAGGGCGCCGAGGCCTTGTTCAGGATACAAATGTTCAAATTTGTCGGCAGTTCCTACACGAACGTCTTCCTGCACTGCAACGTCCAGATCTGCCACGGCGGCTCGGGATTGTGCCAGCCTGTGAGTGAACTCAAGCAACTCCCATTACTCAAATTCACAGTCGGAGGGCCAGTTCAGACAAGCAGCCTGCTGTATGCGGGAGCTTATGTCCTTAATATAGACTAGAATTGTTTTTCAGCCACATGAGCTGCTGTTATTCCAAACATACATTGCTCATAATTGAGGCTAATAGTTTCACTCATGCGTTTGCCAAACAGAACTGTTCCAGTGAAGATGGACTGGTGAGGACGAGGAGAGACATCCCACTATCCCACACTGTGTCTTACGGACCAATCAGGCGGCTGCTAAACGACAGTGAAAAACCCAATCTGAGTATGTATTTATATCACCTCTGGGGCTTAATAAATCTTGGAGTTTGCATCCTCACAGCTTAAATACTCCACAGAAAGCAACCGGACTTCTCTTTGAGGTTCTCGAAAACCTTTAAACTCTCATCCAAGAGGCTTCTTTAGTTCTGATAAATGAAAAAGCCTTTAAAAATGCAGTTAAAATGAATTTCTTGCTCTCAAATTTCACCCTTTGAGAGGTGAAATGCCTCCAACAATCTAAAAGAAAAGTCCAGTTGCTTTCTGCTGAAGCTCCTAGGTTTACCATGACCTGGATAACTGAGAGTCTCCACAGACGTCCTCCACATATTGAACTACATGTGGTTCTACCTGTGTCAGATGCAGGTGGAGTCCCGGCCGTGGAGACCTTCGTCCTCGGGGGGCTGCTGGTGGTCCTGCTGCTGATCACGGGGGTCTTTGGGAGGTTGTGGCTTCGCTCCAGACATTTCTATCCGGCTCGGGAGGCTCAGCTCACCCTGTCCAACATCCACCACATCTCAGAGGTGGCCTCGTGAATCCTCATAGAACTGATAAATGGACATAGAAAAGAAAAGCACATGTGTGATTTATAATAATAAAAATGAAGGTTTTGTGTATTGTTCCTTGATATAAAATTAATTCCATGATTTGTAAGAACATAATAAAGGTCTCTCTGGCTCTCTGTCTTGTGTTTTTCTGATTCTTCCCAGTGGTGAATAATGACAAGGTGTGTTTGAAATACTTGGACTTTACCCAACTGTTGCCATTTATTTTACTGCTTCACAACATTTCAGAGTGAAATATTTTCTTTTCTACCATTAATCTGCACAGAATGTGATCCATTTATGGAATATAGGGATTTGTTTTAGATCCACCAATATAAAATAAATGAAATTAGCTCCACCTAGACAAGCAACAGCATTGAAAAACCACCTACTGAACAATATGCACGTAACAATAATCCAGTAATATAATTTTCCCACTTTGACAGATCCCTGAATACTTCAGCTACATTTTGCTGCCAATATCTTTGTATTTAAGTTACGTTTTTGGCAAGATGTACCCTTAATAGGTCTCTTTTTTATAGTACTAGCATAAAACAAGCCTATATTTTACCATATTTGTACCAGTTTTGCCCCAAGCTCATCCATCCTCATATAAGATATTAATATTTAAATGTGCACCATAGATATAGAGTTTGATTTTTAATAAAATGTAGCACATCTTATCAGAAATAGGGTAGCTGTAGTTGCAACCATTTTGTCCTCTAACCAGATAAAACAACACTTACTTGGTGATGGTTGAAGATCAGTCACCAAAACGACATGCTTATTGTATCTAAAACAAATGGGTTTGCAAACAAAACGGGTCATAATGCTGCTCTTGTCCTACATCCACCAAAATAATACACACAGCGGTACTAAAAACTAGAATACTAAACATAAAAGCCACATTTAGCTGTAGGTTACAACCTTTAACTTCACCAAACGGCTTTAAATATCCCAGACAAGCTTCCATTTGTCACAAACTAACTCAAAGAAAGTGAAAAGTAGAGTGTGCACACAGGAGATTTATTTAAAACTAAACACAAAAAACAAGAAGTTTTGCAGTTAGGGGCGAAAAAATAGTAAACAAATAGGAGATGAATTAGCAGGTATGCTCACATAGCA
Organism: Amphiprion ocellaris; assembly: GCF_022539595.1. Classification (NCBI taxonomy): domain Eukaryota; kingdom Metazoa; phylum Chordata; class Actinopteri; family Pomacentridae; genus Amphiprion; species Amphiprion ocellaris. The sequence continues at coordinate 23,910,162 of NC_072785.1, read as the reverse complement.
AAGACAGAACTGGTGTTTGGGGCAAGACGTGGTTTCTAAACTTATTTCTTAGCTTCTTAGTAACCAGAAGTGTAAATTAGTACCCACCTCGACTTGGAGCTCCATTTTTAATGCAGAAATGCAGTGATAAGATGAGATTCACCCTCTGACCCTCCAAAAATGAGGCCTAATCAAAATATTAATCCAAGAATGAGCCACATTTAAGACAAAGGAACTCCTCACACAACTATATCATGAGACAGGTCCGTATGAAAGTGGTTTCTAAGTTTCAAAAACTCTCCTGCATGCTGTCAGTGAAAGAGAGTGACTATACTAGCTTCACCTGGAAGGCCAGGTGAGCTGCATGAGGTGATGACACTCCCATGGCATCCAATCACAGTCTCAGGTAGGTAGGTCTTCTGGACAGTGGGAGGAGCTTCACAAATGTTTAAAAAAACCCTGCAAAATAACATTGACTGCCATTACTTTGGACAAAAAACACTGTTCTCGCACAATGTAGGGTTTAATATAGTCAAATAAATCATCTGTTTCTCCAAGAAAAGTTGATTTTTTGGTTGGATAGAACAAAAATGGATCTGCCATGTTTTAATCAAAATCAATTCCAATTAAAAGAAACTAATTCCCTCTTCTTAATATGAGGATCAGACTCTTGTTATATTTTATAGTAATTAAAAGAATTTGGGCTGGGAAAAACGTTTAAGTGTTAAACAGTGTTTTAAGCAAAGATTTACAGCTATAATCATGAGAACCACTGAGCTAGACCAGAGCTACCAGCTGGAGTGGGCCTGGTCTATGTGATGGGTTATTAATGTTCATTTTAATTTTTAATGATGATTTCATTTTTATAGCAGTGTCAGAAACCAACACTTTAAATAGTCTAGGAAAAACCTTCTCCTGGGCAATAGTGAGGGGGAAAAGTTCACACAACACCATGCTACAAACACAGAACTAGTAATAATCGGAGCAAAGCTGCTGAAAGACAAAATTTCTTTCCACAAAATGACTTCCCTGAAGCTTTAAGTCTCGTCTCAAAGCTTCCTTTTATGTGCAGGCGTTGTTGTAGTTTTCTTTCTGGTGTTAACTACTCTCCTTTTCACGTCTGGTTTTAATTTTATCGCTTATTTTCACTAAAATCACACTTGAATACAAGACTGAAATGATTCTCTTTGGCAATAAATAGGTAAAGACTGGTGCTCAAAGCTTACCTTGAGACCAGGCCACTAAAAATAACACCCAGGTCAAGAATCTCAGTGTAATCATTAATGAGCAGCCACATCAAGGCTGTAACTGAACCCTCATCTAGCATCTTAAAAACATGAGAAACTTTGCGCCCAAGCAAGATTTATTTAAAAAAAAAAAAAGCTCATGAATGCTTTTATTACTTGTAGACATCTGTAGTGAACTCCTTACTGGCCTCCATATCGACACCATTAGACAACTCCTTAAAAATAGGAGAAAAACAACACGATTCTTTAATCCTTACACTGGCTTCCAGTTGAATATGAAATTGAATTTAAGCCCCTTTTCACCATCCATAGCATAACCAGAGATGTGTTTGCTGAAGCCTGCCAGGTCTCTCATGTCTGGAGTCAGTGGTCAGTCAGTGAAGCCCCGAGTTCAGATCAGACATGATGAAATGTTCATTCTGCTGCCCACTGCTGGAACCAGCTCCTCCTGGAACTTTGCCCAAAGTGCAGCTATTTATAAAAAGAATTCGCTTAATCACTTTTATTTCGTAAAGTACATGTTTTTATCTTTCTTGTTGTCTTTTTCTGCTGTTCTGGTCTAGTCAGTTTTAATTTTTACCTATAAAATGTGTGCGTACTTTATTCAACAGGACTGTATTGTTTTTAATTTGTTTACTTTAATTACATTTTATTCGACTGTACTTTGTTTAATTATTATTATTATTATTATTATTATTATTATTATTATTATTATTATTATTATTATTATTATAATATTTTTTTATTTGTTTGTTTTACTTTTGTCACACTTTGATTAACATCTGTGTGTGTGGTAAGGTACTACAAAATGAACTTTATTCCACTTGGCTGCATTGTTTTTGATTTCTTTAACTTGATAAATTAAATTGTATCCTATTGTATGTTGGTTCTTATGTTTTACATGTGTTGTTTTATTTTTGTTCGTTTTATCATTTATTTATTTATTTTTTCTTACCATTGCTGAACTTTAATTAACCTCTCTGTGTGATAAGGTGGTACATAAATAAACTTGCTTGTCTTCCATTTCCACTTTGGTACTAACAAATAATTCACTTCTCCGAATTAAATTTGTATTTATTATTAATATTATTTCAGGAGATAGTAATATAAAAACACTTTTAATAATTCTGTATTGAGCACTTTATGAGATTTGATCGTTATCTAACAAAAAAAAAAACTTGGTTATAATAAAATATATATTTATAAAAACTGGGATCTGAGACTATGACTGAGCACATTGTAGAGAAGGCACGTGTCGTCCAGTGCAACAGAGTTTTTAATACTTTTTGGAGAGTGTAATTTGAAATCCTGGGAGATAGTCACAGTCCATTAAAATCCAAAAACAGCAGCAGAGAGGTTTTAAGCGTGGTTAGAAGCGCAGTAGCCCTCGGGGTAATTCCCAGTCTGTCTATTTCAGTTCAGCTCTGCGTCCACAGACCTAAATATGACCGGCCGCTGTGCGTGATGACGTAGCAGAGCGACGTCCCAAACCAGGATCAACAGAGCAGCGACCATCAGAACAGCGAAGGACTCAGAGGAACCAGCCGCAGCCAGTTGATATCATAAGAAGATTTACACATATTTAATACCAGCAGGTGCTTGTGGAGTTGCAGCTCCCCCGCTACTGATGTCCACGGAGCTGAAATAAGCGAGAAAACACAAAGAAAACCCCACCGGAGAGCCCCAAAACTCGGGTAAGCTGTTTCTAGAAGCTACTAACGAGCTAACTTAGTATGCTAACGAAGTGTAGCTGCTAATGCTAACAGGCTGGCCATGTTGTTGATGTTCTTTTGTTTAAACTTTAAAAGTTTTGTGACTTCTCAGTTCACACTCTTCTGTTGCGCTGCAGCCAAGAAAACAGTTTAAATTAGCTAAACAGACTCCATAAACTCCATTTGCGTGCAGGTTGTTATTGGTTAAATGTGTTATAACCGGCTATTGTTTGTGTTTTTAGCTGTTTGCTAACCTGCCAGCTATGCTTGCGTAATTTAGCTAGCTGTTGCTGGCTAAGGCAGCATTTGAAACTTGAACAATAGCTCTCCTGTTTAGCACTGCGGTTTTGGACTTGCAGCATTGTTGCGGGTCTTTAATTATTATTTGGTGTCCTCTTAGCATTACTCTGCAAATCCCTCCACACAAGCAGCACTGCCAAACAAGCCTAATGATTCAGAAGTATTTACCCCGTGGCTGTGTTGTTCCCAGCGGGCAAACACGTTGAATAAAAGGCTGAGGCTGTTTCTGTTGCGAAGCTCTATGAATAAAGGCTTGTTACACGGCTTACAAAGTAAATGGGAATGTTCAGGCTTGTATTCAAAGTCCTGGAAGAACCTGTGTGACCATGAAACCTATAAAGAGTGTTGTGAAATGTGCCTGAACAACTAAAGAATTAGTAAACATGCATGGACAGAGAACATGAATGGTGAGATTGAGTTACAGAATACTTAAAAAGCATGGCAACTCACGTGTGTTATGTTGAAGGGTTGCATCAATGTCCATGGGAAAACATAAACGCCTGCATGCTCCATCACAGCTGAATGCTCCATGTGCTTTACTCCAGCTGGGCAAAATGCCTGGAAAAAATGATCACAATAACAGTTTTTGTTTTCATTTGAGAGGCCTATTTTTAATAAAGATCAGGAGAAATCTAGAACTGCAGAGAGACTTAATCTGAATTGAACCACTTTAGCCTAGTTATCAAGATACATTGGTATCAATTTTAATACAGAAAAACACACACAAGTAAACATATTTACATGCATAAATGCGAATAAAGGAATGATCTTACCGTGATACACATTAAATAAAGAAAGCAAGTAAAGCCTAGAGGTGCGCAAAGGACAACCAGGGTGTACTTGCAGCAATATAGGTTAAGGCTCAGTGCAAGAAACTCTGTGACCTCCATGCACACCTCAGTTGCTTAGGGGGAGTTGGTGGGAGAAATAGGATTTGGGTGTTTATGGACCATTAAGCCCGTCTCGCTACGGTAACCACTAGGCCAAGGTGACTCAGCTTGTGATACCTGCATGAATAAGAACAGGTAGAACAACAGAGAGTAGTAGGCTCCATTAACAAAGCTGTTATAAAGCAGAGAGTTGGGGTTGTTCAAACATTTCTTTATTACTGTTAATGAAGTGTTTGTCACTGGGACATATCGCTGTTGTATTTTCATTCAGACCAATGTCGGAGTTGTTTCTTAACCCAATAAATATGTTTCTGATTATTCTTTTTCCAGGGTTGAACTCTTCACCCCTTTCTCCTGCTGCAGCCAATTGGCCAAGAAGCAATCCAGTAAAAATGGAGAACCTTCACCCCCACTGCCTTAAATGCATCAACAGAAGATGCATGGTAAGACCAGAGACGGGTGTTTCCTGCGACCTCATCGGCTGTCCTCTCGTCTGTGGGGCAGTTTTTCACTCGTGCAAACTTGAAGAACATCGTCTGCTGTGCCCATATGAACGGCTGCCTTGCCTAAACAGCGGGTTCGGCTGTCCCTTCACTATCGCAAGGATCAAGATGGCACAACACCTTGAGACGTGCCCTGCAAGTATAGTGTGTTGTACTATGGAGTGGAACCGCTGGCCCGTGAGCTACGCTGATCGCAAGTCCTATGAAAACTTGAGCAAAGACTTTGATGAGGTGGAGCAGCTAGACATGGCGTTGGCCCTGCAGGATCAGAGGATGTTGTTGGAGTCCCTGAAGGTCACGACGACTGTGTCGAAGAACGGAGACAAAGAAGTAGATGAAAGTGACAAAATGGCCACGGCGTCAAGTTTACCAGAGACAGTGTTAGGGAATGGAACTGTGGAAATGGAGGAGGAGCCCTATAATGAGCTGTATAGGGCTTCAGTGGAGACAAGCAGAAGTTTAGCTGCTGCCTTGGACATTCTTACTAATTCCAAGGATATAGATGTAATTGTTGGAAATTTAAATGGTGAAAAGACTGATAAGAATGGTGCACTCCACAATGGAGAAAATGGGGATAGTCATAGCGTCTATGTCGCTGAGGAGGAGAAGAATGTAGACATGCAAGAGAGTGACTCTGATTCAGATTGTGAGCTCGGAGCAGTCGGTGGAGTGGATTGCGCTGTGGGAACAGATGGAGATGAAGATGGTATAAACTGGGCAGACGACAGTAATTTTGTCGAGCTGTTCTTTGAAGAGAAGGAAGACATCATTGAAGAACCAATAAATGATTCCAACCTTGTCTGGCCAGAGATGCCTCAGGATTACATGCCTGTTGTAGCACTGGAGCCCCCTGTGCCTCAACAAGCGCCACTTGCACCTCCAATGCCATTCCTGCTGTCTGATCACATGAGAAATAATTTCTTGCAACACTTACCCACTGAACTCAGGTACAGGTGTTTGGAGCGCAAACTACAGAATGTAGAGGTGCTCAGAGGAATCAGTATGTTTACATTTAACGGCCGTCGGGCCCTGCTGTCAGACCCGTACTTGTTTCGAGCAAAGATGGAGGATAAGGCAGTGGACACGTCTGACCTGGAGGTAGCAGACGACCCCATGGGCCTCCACGGCATCGACCTCATCACTGCTGCTTTGCTCTTTTGCCTTGGCGATTCTCCAGGAGGCAGAGGCATCTCAGACAGCAGGTTTGTCGACGGCTACCACATTGACTTTGGTACGCAGACATTCTCCTTCCCTTCCGCCATTCTCGCAACCAACACCATGGTGGGGGATATCGCTTCAGCCTCGGCCTGCGATCACGCCAGTCCACAGCTTTCCAACCCCAGCCCCTTCCATACTCTCAGACTGGATCTAGTGCTCGAATGTGTGGCCCGATACCAAACCAAACAGCGCTCCATGTTCACGTTCGTGTGCGGGCAGTTATTCCGACGGGACGAGTTCTCGTCTCATTTCAAAAACGTTCACGGGGACATCCACGCTGGCCTGAACGGCTGGATGGAGCAGCGCTGCCCCTTGGCCTACTACGGCTGTACCTATTCCCAAAGACGATTCTGCCCGTCTGTACAGGGCTTCAGAATCATCCATGACAGGCACCTTGGTTCTTTCGGGGTGCAGCCTGGTTTGCCTTTGAAAACTGGGGACAACCTTCCTAGAAAGACCCGCTACTACGGCTCTCAGTGCGATCAGTTCAGCAACCTTCCATTTGAGGTGTTGCAACACGTAGCAAGTTTCCTGGACAGCTTTAGCTTGTGCCAGCTGTCCAGAGTGTCGCGCACCATGAGGGACGTTTGTGCCAGCCTGCTGCAGATGCGAGGAATGGTCGTCCTGCTGTGGGAGAAGAAGCGGCGTGATGACGGGTCTCCTTCATGGCAGATCACAGACAAGGTTAGTCCTCCAGCTGGTCACAAATCTCACTTGTCTTCTGTGCTGTTCTCGCCACGTGAGATCAGTGACATCACATCTGTCATCCTTCTGTTTTTGCTCAGGTGTGGCGGTTCAGCACAGCCTTTGGTACAGTGAACGAGTGGAAGTTCGCAAACATCGCCAGCATGGCCGACCACCTCAAGAAATGCAAGTTCAACACAATCGCTCGCCGGGAGGAGGCGATCCCTCTGCCGTGCATGTGTTTCACCAGAGAGCTCACGAAGGAGGGGAGGTGTCTACGTTCAGTCCTCAAACCAGTAGCATAAACAACATCACCACCTTTTGGACATTTCTGAGACCATCAGAACTCAAATACTTGTGTTTTCCTCCAGTGTTTACAGACGATATTCTCTTCAGGCCTCAAAAAGAAAACTCCACATTGAACATTTATAAACTGTTGGTTGTTTTTTGCTTCACAGTGGAAAAGAATCCGTCAGTCACATAAAAAAGACAAAGCCAGTAGTGAGCCAATTCTATTTCAGCTGAGGCTGACATGCAGCAATCACAGATGAGAACTGTAAACAGGCAAATTGAAGTTCTAGCCTTGTATCCTCCACTCTGATGGATTTCTAATACCAGTGTACTGAAGCTGTACCCTTATCTACTCTGACATTGTGTAAATAATCAGATGTTTTGATGTAGATTTTTTTATTTTTTATATCAAGACGTCAGTACTGTGCCACATTGGTGGTAAGAGTAGAGCCTTAACTGAAGATACACTTGATTTTCTAGCCGTGAGGTTGTTCAGAACATCTCAGTGAGATTTCTCTACTGCTTCTAGCTGGAACAGTTTACTGGTATCTTGCACGGTTTTACATGTTCTCCTGATACCTAGAGTGACCATTTGTGTACTGCTTAGAACTGACAGATTTCATGGCTTTAATACTACATTTTAAGACTGACCAAACACCTGTGCTTGTTATGATGTTTGCCATTTTACAGGATCCTGTGATGAGCTTTATCACCGTGGATGTTGATTTCTGTTCACCAGCAAAAGCATGTTGACATCATTCTGCCTGGTGTTGAAATTTAGCGGGTTTGGCATGTTATAGCGTTAACAAAGGTGGTCCATCCTCCTCTTTTCTTCTCTCACTGACTAATGTGCTGGCGTGTTGGTCAGGGTGAGACACGAAGCAACACTATTCACCAGCCAAATGGCAGTACTTTTTATAACCGTGGTTGGCTTGTGGGCTTTTCTACCAGCTACTCTGACGAGTAACCAGCAACTGTTCGTAGGTTCTTTTCTCCCAAAAAAAATCTAAATGTAGCAAGCGAAATAATGAATGTACTCGGTGAACACATCAGTGGTTAGCAAGCAGGAAGCTTGGTTTCCTTCCCCTCAGTGTCAGACCTCATAAAACCCTGCAGGCCAGGTTTTAGGAAACATGACGGGCACACACTTCCCTCCATTAGTGAGCATCACTAATTACGTTCATCGTCATTATTTATCATGCTTCTATGTTTTCGGCACTACATGTCCACTGTATTCAAGTGTTGTTGGTGTCTCAGGGTTGTAGCATGAAGCTTTGTCTTGCAGTAGGTTGTGTGTAGTCGAGAAAATTGACAATGCGCCACTCGATGGTTGTGGGTCTTAGAACTGACTCAGTATTAAAATAACATAACGGCGTGTGTGTGTTGCAGTGCTGGAATAACAAATGTTTTCATGTTTGTCATCCATCAGCGATGTGTTTCGAACTAAAACAGGCTGTTGGCCAAAAGTGCTTTTCAAACATTCTTTTTAAGCACTGAGTGATGCGTTTTTTTGTTGTTTTTTTAGGTGTAAACCTGATTGGTTTTATTCCCTTATGTGTGAAAAGCTTCAAATTCTTTTAAATGAAGAATGAAAAACTGGGTAAAAAATGTCAGAAAAGTAACAGCAGTCATGAAAATGTGGATATTCCTTTGAGAAAAAAATGAATTTCTTTTTTTTTAATATTTTTGAGTTTGATGTAAAGCCCAAACTGTGTTGAAACCAAGCTGTCTTTTTGTCTAAACAAGTCCCCCTCCATGTTTTTTTTCTTATTTTTTGTACTGGTACTTGTATTTGGAAAGAAATCTGCCTCTTTAAGGTCTAGATTTGAATTATTGATTTGCACATGAAGGCATGTACTGTAAAATTTAAATCCTAAAGCTGAGGGCTTGTTTTTGCTTCCTCGTGTTCTGCATGTTCTGAGTTTGACGTCTTTGGAAAATGTATCGGTAAGTCCAGTTGCAGGCTAATTTATACAGTTTATTCTCAGGCACTGTGCATCGATTTAGTACATTTTTATGTAACTTTCATGGTTTTCTAATCTTGTACCACAATGAACGTCACATAGACCTGATCACACGCTCACTGTTCAGGTTTAATCCTGTCAAATGTATGAAACTGAGCATTAAATCAGTCTTTTGCTCCATCGGGGTTCGTACATCGAGCAAGACGAATATGAGGTTTTCGTCAGCAGATCGCCTCTTTTGTTCAGTCTTTGCACCTGGAGTGTATCAACATTTTCATCAGTATTGTATTTTCACTCCTGCTGAAGTGTGTTTGTTGTTTTTTTTTCACCACAATATGCCAGCTTCATTTGTTTGACTTTTGAAGCATTTTAATAAAGAGGTTCTCGGTTTTTAAATGTTTGAGTTTTCTTTTTAATGCAGCAATTCCTGACGATGCACTTTTAGGCCTGGATTTTTACATTATGTTCCTGAACAACAGCTTTGTCTTAGCATCAGTTAGTATTGGCTCATATTCTGCAGCTTGCATTTAGGCAATAACAGAGTAAATTAAGGCAAATTGGAATCTATTTCTATTCTAAAAACTATCGTGGACTGAAAAAAAACAAATACAACAAATCTGTTAATTATGACACAAAATAAGATACATATAGGCAGAAAATTATGTCATATTGATGTAATTGCCAAGACAGCAACACTCACAACACACCCCTCAAGATAAAAGATTAAAATAGATGCAAAAATGTCTTGTTTCAGGCCAGTAAAGTCAATGTGTGTGCTTTCTTATTTTTATGTGTAATATTAAATCTGACCAATATTAGCAATAGGTTTTATTTGTCCAGTTGCTGTAAGCAGATGTGAAAGGAAAGCTTTGAGGAAAAGTTTTAGAAATTCAGATTTCCTACAGCTAGATGGCAGTAAGTTAACACAAATCCAATTTACTAGTGAAAAATGGACAGAAAATACACTAACTGCAATTCTTCTATTGTGATGAGTCATTATGTGATTTAGTTTTGTATCAATACATATATATAATGCAGAATAAACAGGATAAAAAACACCATAATCATTTAAAATAATCTAAATTACAGATAACTTCACATGGAATAGAAGGATGGAATAAACTGGTGAAAAGCAACTACAGTGTTGTAAGCACAACTTTGTATTACTTCTATTTTACTTGGGTATATATTTATACTTTCACTGTACTACAATTCAGAGGCAAATACTGTAGTTTTTACTCCACAATGTTAACTTTAACTACTTAAACAACACAAAATATAGCCAACAAATACACGATGGTTTAAAATTAGAGATTAAGACAAAAACTTTACTGATCCAAGGGGAAAAAAATCAGAAGCTATGCAGCATAGTAACTAAATAAAGTGGTTAAAACCATCTTTATCAGCTCAGTCAATAAGGTGGTGAATACATTAATGCATCAGTAATCATGAGGACTTTTGCTACTTTAAGTATTTTTTAAAATTCTAATACTTTTGTACTTAAGTATAAATTTAAATGCATTTCTAACAGTACTTCTACACTGCTGTGTTGATGCTTTTACTTAAGATCTGAGTACTTATTCCAGTTCAGGGTGTAAAATAAAGCTCATCTTTTCTTTTACCTGCCATTGCAGGTCAGTAATCATCTTTTGTTATACTATTCCTGATATAAAAACGTTAATTACAGCATCAGGAAACAACCACACTTTATTATAGTAGTGGTGTTTATAAATCAACTCAATAGTAAATTATTTCCTACATTTGGGCCAGATTCTGTATTTAAATCAGGATTTTAATGCCGAAATATGTAGTAAAATGTTCATATATAACCAAACATTTCTATTGGAAAAGCAACAAAATCTCATAACCTGGTTACAGTTTATCAGCTGAGTCGAGGTGCTTCTACTGGTGATTTATGAACCTCTATAATTTTGTTAATCAGTTGTGATTTTACTTAAAGAGGCTATATTTAGTCCTTATTTTATATCTTTTGGAGCATAAATAAGCCTAAATGTTAAGAGTGGACTGAAATGTGGTGACAAGTCCATGCTTTTAATCTATTTAACACACATTAATCTTTTGTTTTCATGCGCAAAACCACCAACATATTTCATTTTTAAACCAGAAATTTAATGTTTTAAGGTTAAAACTTCCTACCAGAAGTGGGGTTTGAACCCACGAGGACTATTGTCCATTGAATCTTAAGTCCAACGCCTTAACCACTCGGCCATCCTGGCGAATGCAATCAGTCTCAGCACACAAGAGATAAGATTAGTGCAGCCACGCAAGGAGTACAGGTAGATTTACCTGAGCAAACTCATGACTCCTTAGTTCAAACAAAGCCAGCCCCCGCTTCGAGTAAATGCCCCCAGCAAACCACACAGAGCTGCTGAGGAAGTGCAATCATTGCAGCGGTTTCAACACGAATTCTGAAAACACCCACTAGTGTCTCATGCAATCTGAAGCTCCCACCAATGCTCACTTTAGCAGCTGATGACTGGGGATGCACACGTTTTGAATTTACCATCGTTGCACCCACAAGACAGCGAGGTAAAGAGAAGATCCTCCGTTTTCCCGTTGATTCAGGTGCATTTTTGTGCAAGAAAACTTTCAGTGTTGTTTAAATGCTTCACATCCTTAACCCTCGTGTCGTCCTGCGGGTCAAAATTGACCCGTTTTAAAGTTTGAAAATGTGGGGAAAAAAACTCTATTTTCTCGGTGAAACTTGTGATGTCCACATTTTCAACATTTTTGGGAAATCTTTGAACATTTTTTGGTGGAAAAAAATAAATGTTAAAAATGTTGTTTTTTAAGAACATTCACACAAAAATCAACCAAAATCCAGCGAATTTCGGTGGATTTTGGTTGATTTTTATGTGAATGTTCTTAAAGAAAATATTAGAAGTTTTACTGATATATATGGGATCACTGTAGATATTTTTAGGATTTTTTTTGGAAGATTTTTACTCATTTTTTGAAAATATTTACAAGCATTTTCTTGCCAAATTTTGGGGATTTTTTTTAAATAAAAATTTTAAGGGAAACTTTTAAATTTTCTTCCTGAAGGTTTTGCAAATTTTCAGACATTTTGCTGAATTTTGGGATTTTTTTCAGACAAGGAAACAATATTTTTTGGTGCCCGTAAATGAGGACAACAGAAGGGTTAAGCTGACACCAATGGAAGTTAAACAAAGATAGCAACAAGTCGACACAGGGGCGGCCAAACATCTGGTTGCATAATTCACACAAATCTATCTGGCCTCCCCTGCTAACCACAATCAGACGCATAGCCGTGTTCACTGTTTCTAAAGACGTGTTAGGCAACGACTGCAGTAAACACCAGGCCTGCTTTCCAAATGACACACTCTGAGGCAGTACTTCAGGAGAAGAAGAAGAAAAAAACACACTTTACTGACTTAAATTGTCATTACAAAGCTGAAAGTTGAAGCTGAGAGGTAGCATCAAACGTCATTCAGAGGCAGCAACAATTAAGAACCTTAATTTCTTGATAATTCAAGAAAATCAACGGTGAAAATCATTGTTAGCTTGTAGCCTGACTAGCTGCTTCCATTTTTCTCCACTTTTATGCTAAACTAAGCTAATCTCTGGCAGACGTGTGCGTGATTTGAAATGACTCAGGTCCTTCTTCGGTGGAAGAAAATGATGCTAGTGCAGGGGTGTCCAACATGCGGCCCGCGGGCCAAAACCGGCCCTCCAGAGGGTCCAATCCGGCCTGTGGGACAACTTTGTAAAATGAAGACATAAACTGCAATTTGTAAAATTATTAATTTAAGATAATTTCTAGACCATGACAAGTTGTTTTGATCATGAAGTAAAATACTACATTGCTCGTTGTTTTATTGTCATTTTGTGTCTAATTTTTGTAATATTTTGTCTTGTTTTTTTTCTTGTGTTCCTTTTTTTGTCTAGCTTGTGTTTTTTGTCTCATTTTTGTCATTTTGTGTTTTGCTTTATTCATTGTTTTGGTTATCATTTTTATCGTTTTGTTTCTCACTTTTGACATTTTTTGTCTCATTTGTGTCCAATTTTTTGGGTCGTTTTGTAACTTTTTAGTCTGATTTTTCTCTTTTTTTTATTATTTCATGTGTCTTTTTTTGTCATTTTGTTTCTCGCTTTTGTCATTTTGTGTCTACTTTTTATAATATTTTGTCTTGCTTTTATTGTTTTTTGTCTTCTCATGTCTGACTTTTAGCGTTTGTCTCATGTTTTTGTCATTTTGTGTTCCTTTTTTGTCTAGCTTGTGTTTTTTGTCTCATTTTTGTCATTTTGTGTTTTGCTTTATTCATTGCTTTGGTTATCATTTTTGTCATTTTGTTTCTCACTTTTGTCGTTTTTTGTCTCATTTGTGTGCATTTGTCTGTTTTGTAACTTTTTTGTCAAATTTTTCTCTTCTTTTATTGTTTCGTGTCGTTTTTCTCATTTTTTGTCATTTTGTTTCTCGTTTCAGTTTGTTCATAATGTTTTGTAAAAAGATTTTTCATTAAGTGTGAACATTTTCAGAATGTACTTTTTTGCACTAAAACAAAGGAAAAATTTGTTGAGTTGTGGTTATTTATAAGTTACTATGTTATGATTTTACTGGTCACTTCAGATCAAATTGGGCTGAATGTGGCCCCTGAAATAAAATGTGTTTGACACCCCTGTACTAGAGTCTTAAAAACATAAATAAACGTCACTTAAAAATGAAATCAGTGCTTCACCTAAATGCATCTTTGCATAAAAAGTCGATTTGACTCCATATTGTTGTGATAAAGTCTCATTTGCAGCACGGGAAGCAGCAGCAGCACAGTTTCCTGCATGGATTGCTTCTCTGGTATTTCACGGCCCTCCTCAGCTGAGTTTCGGCCTCAGGAATAATGTCCACCGTCGCAGCTACAGTTGCCTCTATGTTGTCCACCATGCAGCCCTGTTCTTCGACCAGCATGGCGATCTGGAGGAAGATCTCCTGGATCTCCTTGATGCGACCCTCCAGCGCCAGCAGCTCCTTGTGCCGGTTCTCGATCTCGCTGAGGGCCGACCTGGCAGTCCTCGTGTCCGCCACGACGCCGGTGAAGACGGAGCAGCTGCCCGACTCGATCATCTCGTCTATCTGCCCCATGCTCAGCTCCTTGCCCATGATCTCGGCCTGCCTCTGGATGCGGCCCATGCAGTACTCCCTCTGCATCAGCTCGGCCTCGTTGTACTCGGACATGGCCTGGCGGAAGGCCCTGGTCAGGGAGGAGTACTGCGAGCGTGCGATGCGAGCCACGGCTGACGTGGGGCCCTTCCTCTCCTCCAAGTCCTTGCTCTGCCTCCCCAGACGCTCCAGGTTCCTGTAAATTTCCTGCGCCCGGGCCTGAATGTCCCGTCCGAGCACGTTGGCGTCCCGTTTGATGGCGCTGATCCTCCTGATGGACGTGAGGAAACGAGTGTTCTGCGTTTTCAGACGCTCCACGTCCCTCCTGAGCAGCTCCGTCTCCCTCCTGATCTCTTTGGCCTCCCTGTAGATGCCATCCGTCACGTCTTCGCCCTCGAAAACGACGGCCTGCTGCTGCTCCTCCTGTCCACCAGGCTCAGTGGTCTGATCCCCCTCAGACCTGGATTCCTCCTCTGAAGATCTAGTGATGGCCTGCAGCTCGAGCAGTCGGTCCTTCATCTCGCCTGCAACAGGAAGAGAAGAAATGCTGAAATTCTTTGTTCACATGTCAAAGTGTTTTAGGAAGTTGTGGTCAGAGTGCAGACAGTGTTAAGGGGACTTTCAGTGGCAGTTTGGCATCACTGGGGCTCCAACCAGTTCTCCAACCATCAACCAACCTTCGCCCTCTTAAAAGAAACAATTCCACATATTGGGAATTAGACTTACTGCCTTTCTGGTGGCGAGCCAGAGAACTGGATTGACAGAACTGTTGTGTGTTGTAAACCCCAATAAAATATCAAACTGCCAAAAAGTCCCAAAAAATGTAAACTTTTCTTCTTTCCTCTTTAATTAATCCCATTAAAAATCTCACTAGCCATCAAATCTAGCCTGTGGCCTGTTGCAATACACTGTAAAATAAATGAATAAATATTGTAAAAGAAAAAAGGTCTACATTAAAAAACTGTAAACAATGAAAATAATGGCAAATATTTTTAAAATAACGATTTTTTTTGCTGATTTAAATACATTTAAACAGTATAATTTTATGGTCACATTACGTTTAAACCTGTTTGTTTTACAGTCAACATGTAAATTCATGTTTCTTTTCCTGTTATTTTACTAGATATTCTCTATAATGCAACAAAACAGGAAAAATAAGTAAAGTAATGGCTTTTTAAAAATTACATTTTTTCCAATGATACATATATATATTAAAATAATGGTAAATTTCCATATAACAGTATTTTTGAACACAGAAAATAGTGCAATGTTATGGCCAAAAAATGGAAAGGAACAAATTAATATTCATATAAATACAGATTTTTGAGGTTATGGTCTGTTTGTTTAACAGTCACATGTAAATTGATACTTTTTTTTTGTAATTTAATAAAACAAGCGAAATCTGTTAAACAGCTTAAAAAATAATCACATTTTTTTATTTGTATTTCTTTTAAATACAGAATAAATGTGTAATTTTACAATTAAATATTATAAAAGAATGAATTATCCTTTATGAAAATACAGATTTTTGATGTGGACACTGTTTACAGTTTTGGCCTGCTTGCTTCACAGTCAGCATGTATATAAATACTTTTTCTAATGATCTAGTGGCTACATTTTTTCATACAAATAACAGCAAATATCTATGAAATAATGATTTGTTTCCCCTGATTTTAATACAGTAAAAATATTGCAATAATATTGTGGACATTTTTTACAGTTTAACAGCCAATATGGAAATTAATACTTTGTATTTAATTACTTATGTTAAATAATTCTGAATACTTTTTCTGTGGTTTTACCAGATATGATAATATCTAATATTTAGATATATCTAAATTGAGTAAACCAAGACAAATTTGTGAAATAAAGTTTTAAAAATGAGAGTAAAAGACTTTTAAACTTTATTATTTTTCTAATCTGTAGCCTGACTTTGAACTGCAGGACTGTATTTACAGAAGGTTCAACTATTTTCATATTGGCACTCCTGTTTCCCCACAGTCACTGGCAAAAAAAATAATAATAAAGAATTAGTGTCCAACCCTAACCTACACATTATTTTTACATGCAGGAGGAATTTCTTTATTTCCATTTTGTAATTTCTATCATTTATTGTTTTATTTCGTAGATATATTCTGTTGGAAAGGAAGGATGGGCTGGGTGGAGCTCTTTTTGTGATACTTATCTGTACATCACCTTGAAAACTGAATAAAGTCATTGCGATTTTTTTCTCTCATAAAACGGTTGGATTTTTATTTTTAGAAACTGACGCGTCACAGTTTTATCTGAACTCTGAAGACAGATAGTCAGACCTGTGAAACAGAGGAGTTACTTCCCCAACTGTGAACTTTATCGTCCGAAAATAGAAATTCACCACAGCTCTCTGAAAGAAACTGTTGGAGATTTACTGATGTTTAAAAATGTTCTATAAAATGATTAAAAAAAAAAAAAAAACCCACACCGGAAACCTCAGAGCTCCTTTGGCATGACACGAGAATACAAATCAAACCGTTACAGAAACCCACCTGCCTGACTCCATAAATCAATTAATCGATCATTTGAGCACATTTACGAAGAAACACAAACACATGACAGTGAGCACATACCTTGCTGAGTTATCCTCCGGCGGCTTTACTCTAATAAAGTCGATAAAGCAGAAGAGGCGAGCAGAAAAAGGCTCATTTCCTCTTTTAGTCTCGGTTATAAGACTAAATTTCAACATGAACCAGAGTCTTGAGAGTTTGAAGGACGTCTGAGTGTCTCACTGATGCAGCTGCAGCTTCTAACGCGGAAGATCAACGCCTTCACAGTCACCGCTGCTCGGGTTCGAGTCCAGGAAGGAGAACATCCAGCTCATGTCGCTTTATTTCACTTTACTCGAGCGTAAAAGCGCAGCGGCTCTTTTACGCATTTGGCTTTTACGCACGAACGCTCAAAAAGGGTCGTAAATTCTTTGAACATTTCTGAGGCGTCAAGTGGTTTGCCAAGACAACACACGAGGCAAGGTCTCTGCCATCATACAAAACCTTCCTCTGAACTGATATGTAGCATCAAAACACTTTAGAATTTACAACAAATACAAGTTTAATATCAACTTTGCAAACATAAACCAACAAAAAATCACTTCAAAGTCAATTTAGTAGCTTTTCTGAAGCTTTCAAGCTTATGAAAATAGTGGAAAAACTGTACTGAGACCCTTTAAATAGTAAAATATAAACACTTCTCCATTATGATGGTGTCATGAAGGTAAAAGTCCAAAAGTAGCATCATCAAAAATGTACGCAACTTTAGTAAAGTAGAGGTTTAATTGTAATATTTAGGTCAGTCAGATAAATTTACATAATAAATAATATTGTAGGGTCTTGAATTAGGGCTGCACAGTGGCGTAGTGGTTAGCACTTTCGCCTTGCAGCGAGAAGATCCCTGGTTCGCGTCCCGGCTTTCCCGGGATCTTTCTGCATGGAGTTTGCATGTTCTCCCTGTGCATGCGTGGGTTCTCTCCGGGTACTCCGGCTTCCTCCCACAGTCCAAAAATATGCTGAGGTTAATTGATTACTCTAAATTGCCCGTAGGTGTGAATGTGAGAGTGATTGTTTGTCTATATATGTAGCCCTGCGACAGACTGGCGACCTGTCCAGGGTGTCCCCTGCCTTCGCCCGAGTCAGCTGGGATAGACTCCAGCACCCCCCGCGACCCTAGTGAGGAATAAGCGGTGTATAGATAATGGATGGATGGATGGGTCTTGAATTAATATTCAAATATTTTTAAAATAATGATTTTTTTGCTGATTTAAATACATTTAAACAGTATAATTTTATGGTCACATTACGTTTAAACCTGTTTGTTTTACAGTCAACATGTAAATTCATGTTTCTTTTCCTGTTATTTTACTAGATATTCTCTATAATGCAACAAAACAGGAAAAATAAGTAAAGTAATGGCTTTTTTAAAATGACATTTTTTTCAATGATACATATATATATTAAAATAATGGTAAATTTCCATATAACAGTATTTTTGAACACAGAAAATAGTGCAATGTTATGGCCAAAAAATGGAAAGGAACAAATTAATATTCATATAAATACAGATTTTTGAGGTTATGGTCTGTTTGTTTAACAGTCACATGTAAATTAATACTTTTTTTTGTAATTTAATAAAACAAGCAAAATCTGTTAAACAGCTTAAAAAATAATCACATTTTTTTATTTGTATTTCTTTTAAATACAGAATAAATGTGTAATTTTACAATTAAATATTATAAAGGAATGAATTATCCTTTATGAAAATACTGATTTTTGATGTGGACACTGTTTACAGTTTTGGCCTGCTTGCTTCACAGTCAGCATGTATATAAATACTTTTTCTAATGATTTTAGTGGCTATATTTTTTCATTCAAATAACAGCAAATATCTATGAAATAATGATTTGTTTCCCCTGATTTTAATACAGTAAAAATATTGCAATAATATTGTGGACATTTTTTACAGTTTAACAGCCAATATGGAAATTAATACTTTGTATTTAATTACTTATGTTAAATAATTCTGAATACTTTTTCTGTGGTTTTACCAGATATGATAATATCTAATATTTAGATATATCTAAATTGAGTAAACCAAGACAAATTTGTGAAATAAAGTTTTAAAAATGAAAGTAAAAGACTGTTAAACTTTATTATTTTTCTAATCTGTAGCCTGACTTTGAACTGCAGGACTGTATTTACAGAAGGTTCAACTATTTCCATATTGGCACTCCTGTTTCCCCACAGTCACTGGCAAAAAAATAATAATAAAGAATTAGTGTCCAACCCTAACCCTAACCTACACATTATTTTTACATGCAGGAGGAATTTCTTTATTTCCATTTTGTAATTTCTATCATTTATTGTTTTATTTCGTAGATATATTCTGTTGGAAAGGAAGGATAGGCTGGGTGGAGCTCTTTTTGTGATACTTATCTGTACATCACCTTGAAAACTGAATAAAGTCATTGCGATTTTTTTTCTCATAAAACGGTTGGATTTTTATTTTTAGAAACTGACGCGTCACAGTTTTATCTGAACTCTGAAGACAGATAGTCAGACCTGTGAAACAGAGGAGTTACTTCCCCAACTGTGAACTTTATCGTCCGAAAATAGAAATTCACCACAGCTCTTTAACATCAGTTATTTCCTATTGAAAGAAACTGTTGGAGATTTACTGATGTTTAAAAACGTTCTATAAAATGATAAAAAAAAAATAAAAAAAAAACCCACACCGGAAACCTCAGAGCTCCTTTGGCATGACACGAGAATACAAATCAAACCGTTACAGAAACCCACCTGCCTGACTCCATAAATCAATTAATCGATCATTTGAGCACATTTACGAAGAAACACAAACACATGACAGTGAGCACATACCTTGCTGAGTTATCCTCCGGCGGCTTTACTCTAATAAAGTCGATAAAGCAGAAGAGGCGAGCAGAAAAAGGCTCATTTCCTCTTTTAGTCTCGGTTATAAGACTAAATTTCAACATGAACCAGAGTCTTGAGCGTTTGAAGGACGTCTGAGTGTCTCACTGATGCAGCTGCAGCTTCTAACGCGGAAGATCAACGCCTTCACAGTCACCGCTGCTCGGGTTCGAGTCCAGGAAGGAGAACATCCAGCTCATGTCGCTTTATTTCACTTTACTCGAGCGTAAAAGCGCAGCGGCTCTTTTACGCATTTGGCTTTTACGCACGAACGCTCAAAAAGGGTCGTAAATTCTTTGAACATTTCTGAGGCGTCAAGTGGTTTGCCAAGACAACACACGAGGCAAGGTCTCTGCCATCATACAAAACCTTCCTCTGAACTGATATGTAGCATCAAAACACTTTAGAATTTACAACAAATACAAGTTTAATATCAACTTTGCAAACATAAACCAACAAAAAAATCACTTCAAAGTCAATTTAGTAGCTTTTCTGAAGCTTTCAAGCTTATGAAAATAGTGGAAAAACTGTACCGAGACCCTTTAAATAGTAAAATATAAACACTTCTCCATTATGATGGTGTCATGAAGGTAAAAGTCCAAAAGTAGCATCATCAAAAATGTACGCAACTTTAGTAAAGTAGAGTTTTAATTGTAATATTTAGGTCAGTCAGATAAATTTACATAATAAATAATATTGTAGGGTCTTGAATTAATATTTAACTATGTTAAATGCAGAATTTTGGCTCAACTGCTGTTGTTTTAAATATACATTATAAATAAGAGAAACTTGACTTTCAGTATCAAAAGTAAAACATTCAGAACAAAAAAAATGACCATTATACACTCCTAAGTGTAGCATTTTAATCCCTTTAAAAATAGAATGAAATATAATTCCTTTGATTTCAAATATAAATTTTGCAACAAAATGAATCAATGATCTCTCAAAGCAATCTTTATGTTGTATAATTTACAATCTTTAGATGTGGTATACAGGATTAAGAAGTACTATAATCATTTGCTGCATTGATTCATAACATTTTTTTCCCCTCAGGTTGGTTGCATTTTTATCTTTTTTCTTCTCCTTTTTTTAAATTTATGCTATTTGTTCACCCAGTTAAACCATCAGTGTTGAGGTCTGGGCTGTTTATTTCCTAGTTTAAGCTGCATGCTTTAACATCCATCCATTGCTTTCAGTTTTCAGATGTCCATTTCCGACTATTACTCCACAGTTTTAGCCAGCTGTTTTAGACTTCTACCCATGGTTTCATACTGAACAGATTGCAGTAAAAGTGATGCTGGTTGGTCACAGAACATCTTATTTCTATGACGATATGTACACATTTAAACACGGGATCCAGAAAGCTGCTCCAACCGCTGATTTGTTACAGATGATGGTGGTTAGGTGGATGAATGGATGATTTTTGCTGCACAAAAAGGCTAAATAAATACACTAAAAGATCAAATCAGCACTAGTCACCATCAAGTCCAGTCAATGATTTTATGAAGCATGTTTGAAGTTTTGCTATTGGCTTTCTGGACTCTGTTTAAATGCATGTTTGAATAGCTGAAAGCTGGAAATAATGGATGGATGTACGGAACTGTCAGCTAAAAGTGGGTGAACCTCTAAAATAGCTGCTAATACTGTGGATTAATGGTTGAATGTTAGTATATATAGTTCAAACTCATGAATACTTTAGCCATAACAAACCAAAACATTGATAGTTTAATTGGATTCAAAAAAAAAAATCTTAATATCCACTTTTACTTACAAAAGTGCTTAAAAAGATCCAGTTTAAAATGAATTCAAACGCATATTTTTCAACATAGTGATCCTGGATTCGAATCTGCTGATTGGGTGTCGACATGCATTTACTCCATCTTCCCCCCACAGTCCAAACACATGCATGAGCGGTTAACTGGTGATTCTAAATTGGCTGTAGGTGTGAGAGTAATTGTGCATGACTGTTACTTTGTGTTTGGCCTGGTTCTCCATTTTACTTCAGATAATTAAAGTCAAGTCACCATTATTTATACAAACCAAAGTGCCTTTCAGTAGAGGCATAAGTTTGACATTAAGAATTTACCTAACACTATTAAGATTACAATATTATTTATGATGTGAATTCACCTCAGCAATCTACATATTATACAGTTAAAATCCTACAAAATATAGAAAATGCAAATTTACCAGACTAAAGGTGAATATTAGGGCTTAGACTCAAAAGGATTATTAAATGTGAATATTAAGCTGAATAATTTAAAACTAAAGTTAAGACTCTACAAAAATACACATGGAAAACAGAACAAATCCAAGGATTCCCTGGTAAATTGTTCAATGAACAACATGAAGTCGACTGATCGTACTTGAACTTGTTTAAGTCATTTACATTTCCTTCAAGGTGTTAAACACATAAATCGATTCCAATGCAAATAAAACACATCCACAACAACAATGAGAAACTGTGAATTATTAACCCAGTAAAATAACAGATTTAGGTTAGAAAATTCATTCTTTAACTCACAGGACTTCTTTCTTTGTTCTCTCTGCAATTGTTTGGAGGGAATTCAGCTTTTGGAGGCCTAAAGGAAGTGGAGTGACTTCACTTCCTGGGCGAGTCTAACAGGATGACTGGTGAAGTTGGCCAAAATTTATCAAAAGTCAAATTGGGTAAGAATGACTATTCAGGTCACTGTTCAAGCAAACATTTCCCCTTTAGAGATGATCCCCTCGTCTTCATTGCAGCTGGTGCTCCTTTTAGGACATATGCTTCTCTTTCTATATGGGTGATGAGGAGTTGGATTGTCCAGGTTTATAAATATCTGGGGTTGTACTTTGTTGAGATCAGTGGGGACACCATGTAAATATAGATAGCGTTGCTTTTGCTTGTTGTAAATTGAGAATTTTCTTGGCCTCCCCAAGAAACAAAGGGCTGAACACCTATTTTGGGGCATAAAGTTATATCACTGTGCTTCAAAAACTCAAATGTTTGAAGCAAAAAATAATAACAAGGAAAGCTTTGAGTACTTTGAATACTCCCGTCCACACAGCTCAGGTGGCAGACGCAGACAAATCTACTTTGGCCACCTGAAGGTCACCTATGCTGTGTAGATGGTCGCATTGGCTTGAAACAACTGCACTCCAGCTTCTTCTCCTTGTAAATACACAACAAACATTTGAGTTTTTATTGATAGTAATTTAAGGCTATAAGATATATAGTTCTGCCTCAAAATGGGAGTTACGCACCTTGTTTCCAGGAGAAGCCAAGAACTTTATGAAGCATCCTCGTATCAAATGTCTTATCATTGTTGCAAAGCTTCATATTCACTACTTTAAGTAGCAGACTGATTGCTGTATAACCAGCTATATAATATCCCGGATGCTGTTTGTTTCATACAAAAGTCTCCTTAAAGTACATTCTGCTGCTTTGTGCCACATTTCTAAGATCTGTCCTGCTCCATTAACCATTTACGATACTTCGTCTGTGCTTAAACTTCTCAGACTTTCACAGTTTCTAAGGTAGTGGGAGGAAGGGTGGTACATCCATGTGAAGACTTTCTGCATCTTTGCTTGGAGAGTCTTGACATGCAGAATGGGTGTTGATGGCCACTTATATCTTTGAGTGGTGTCTTTTTACTTGGGGAACACCAATAGGCTCGCTGCTCTGTTTTTTTTTTCTACAACTGCCTCTTCTTCAAGCCCAGCAACAAAGTCTAGTAAATGACAGTGGAAATAAGGGGAGGCAGAACATACATGCTTCGCTTAATTAGACATCAGTTCTGTGGGAAGCTTACTGAAGAAGCATTAAACATGTGAGGCTCATGCTAGCTCTGCAGCACCTTTCACTGGTTTTAAAGACTGTAACACACCTACTAGTGACTTCACTCAAACTCCAGAGTGTTGAAACCCTTCAGCACCTCCACAAGCAACATTAGGAAGATTTAATATTGTCTGTATTTCTTTGAATGCTAGTTAATGCAGTCGATCATGTTTTTTTTATGTAATGCCACCAGAGTCACGGTCAGGATGTTCAGTATTTGTCATACATGTCAACTCAAAGATTCAAAAGATTAATTTTCAAGCTGGAAAAATCAGTTGACACAGTTTGTTTTGGAAGTCTGAAATCAACATGCAATGTCATGCCTGGTGTTCTTGATTTTCTACAAAACTATGCAACAGTTTGCTACTGTGCTGTTATTTTAAATGATTTATTGCATTAAGCTTCATTTTTGTTGTTTGTTAGTAACTCACATGACATGCAAGTTTGTTCTTTCTTTATTCACATAAAACCTTCCAATAAACAGATATGTGGTCATGGTGTCGCACATCTATGGGTTTGTCCTCATTCAGTGAAAAAAAGTGCCATTAAATACAGTCTTATAATATTTTTACAATCATTATAGGATCATTAGATCTATTGGTAATAACAAGGAAAGCAGCCACAGAACAGCTTCTTGAAGGGGTTGTTTTTATCAGATGCAGCGGCTCTTTCCAGTTTGCCGATGCCTTCCTGAAGGCTCACTTCAGCACTTTGGACGTTCTTCTGGATGTTCTCCACGGCCACCCCCTGCTCCTCTACCAGCACGGCCACGTCCAGGAACAGCTCCTGGATCCCCTCGATCCTCTTCTCCAGCTCCCGCAGCTCCTGGTGGCGGCTCTCGATCTGCCGGAAGGCCGAGTGGGTGGTTTTCCCCTGCAGCTGGACGCTGAACACAGTCAGTTCTCCGTCCTCCATCATCTCCTCCAGGTCCTCCTCGCTCACCTCCCTGCCCACCACCTCCATCTGCCTGTGGATCTGCCGCTTACAGGCCTCCCGGTGGTTCATCTCAGTGTCGTTGTAGCTGAACATCACCTCCCTCAGAGCGTTGCTGAGGCAGTGGTACTGCGTCCGAGCGACTCTTGCTGTAGGATGAGAACTTCCACGCTGAGCCTCCAGTCGTCCCTGAAGATCATTCATCATGTGCAGCCGATGCAGAACAGCTTCTCCTCTGTGTTTTATGTCCGCTCCGATCACATTGGCGTCCCGTTTTGTTGCAGCAGGGAAGGAGGTCTTGTTCAAAGCCTGGTAGTTCACATCCTTTAACTCGCTGATGTCGTTCTGGATCTGCTGGATCTCCAGACGGATCTGCTGGGCCTCCTGCAGGACGCCGTCCAGGTCCTGGTCAGAATCTGATGCCGATGCTGCTGCTGCTTGCTCAAAGTTCTCCAGCTCCACTGTACTGAAACCTTCAGAGTCAGTCTGAACCTGATGTAGGTGCCTCAGTCTGTCCCTCATACCTGAAAGGAAACGACAAAAGGAAAGATTTACTCATCTGGGAGCAAGAATTCATCCATCATGAGAAAAGAAAATGCAAAAACAGCAAAAGGTGTCAAATAGTCACATATTTCTACAACCAGGACACAAAGAACAACTTTCATTTGCAGTCATGTTTCAGGCAACTTAATGAATCACCAGCTGCCGAGGGAAATATGTGTCTCTTTAGCTGCTGAATGCTTCACTATTTTCACCAAGTTGTCACAAATGATCTCTACTATACATTCTTACAAGGGCCGTTTACAATGAATATTTGTCTTTTTACGAAACTGATGTCTGCTGTGGCTGAAGACGAAGCTGATGGGAATGATGTGTGACACAGATGAAAGCTGCAGGGCGATAAAAACATTCAAACGCTGAGCTCAAACACACAAGGCCTTGTAGAGATGAGGAGAATACGAGCATTGATGGTAAAATATCTGTAAGTTTATCACTGCAGGCAACATGTTTCACATCACACACGGTTGTTTGATCAAGTGCAGCTTTAACCACTTAAGCCCCAGGTTATGTTTTCTATTTATCCCTGAAAAAAGCATCCATAAATTCAGTCAGTATTAGCTTAACAACTCAACTAAGGACAAGTTCAAAACACAATAAGTTTTTGTGAGATTTGGACATTTGAACTGATCAAAACTGTCTCATTGTAAAAGTCAGTGTTGTATCTTCTTGTGTAGAAATGATGTGAAGATGGTGAAGAAATTCTCCCCCTACACCGTCTTGTTTGTATATAAAAGAATTATTAAAACAAAGACAGCATCACAGACACATGGCATGCCTGTGAGAGGATTCAAGGCCCGACAGAATCACTCTGCAGTACAACTGTTTCTCCTGGCTTATATAGGTGGGTTCTTCACATGAAACCAAGCAGGTGATGGAATGTATGGTTACCGATGCCTCGTTGTCTGGACAAGCAATAGAAATAAAACAATAAACTCATTTTTAAGAGATCTGATGCTTAACTGAGGAATTTATAAACTTCTGACCTAAGACCTTTTCACCTTTGTCCTGAGGCTTTTAACATCCCCATCCCCTAACTTAGAAGGCCACCTTGAACAGCAGATACCACATCAATAAACACTGATGTGATTAAACCTGTTCTAGAAATCTTCAAATGCATCTCTACCTAATTTCACACAGCAGAAATGAGGCAAACTTTGATTTTAAACACAAGACTAATAGCTGAACTCTGTTAAATGAGCCACAATCTGCAAACTTTTTCAAAAGTGAAGACAGGTTCTGTTTCATCAAGCGTTGCAGGGTGGGAAGGGTTAACAGGGCTGAATACATATGACACATTCTGTTGTACAAAAAGCAGTTTATTTTGATATCTTTCCTTTTTCTGTGGCAACAATTAAAATAAAACAAGAAATGGTAGAATTCCTCACAACTAACAAACATACTGAGGCTTTATTGACAGTATCATAATGTCATAATGCGAAAAAAGCTTGGAGACACATACAGTGGCGCAATGTAGACACCTACAATAGCAGATGGAGCAACATGACGCACCTCTTGCATCTGACACACATTGCTGATGCTTAAAAAGATTAAATCCTGAAGCTGACTGACTGTCGGACTCAGCTGTGCAGTTAAAAATAGAAACAGATAAATCAAATTCAAAACGAGAAGAAAAACAACAGACGCCACAAGACAAAGACTCAATATCTGCAAGGAACAGGCTTCTACTTGTTCACATGTTTAGTGTTTCCTAAGCAGGCGTCACACAGGCCCACAGGCTTCGTGATGTGTACAAGAAAAAACACTGGAAAATGCAAAGCTTTTGTAATCAATATGCTGAACATTTTCTCCATCTCCTGTATCATGTAATCTCAGATGAAAGCTCTTGATTCACTGGGACATTTAATCTCCCTAAAGACCGACCAGACAAGTTTCCTGAGCAGAAACATGTAGTGTATAAGTAATCAAGCTAGTAATTAGGTTTAAAGTAAGTGGTCATACTTAGAAAAGAAGTGTAATCTCTGTTCCTAAACATCCCGAAGAACAGAAGCCATGAACCACAAGGAAGTCTGGTTTGTTCTAGTTGCTTTTTACAATAGATAATGCACATTTTCTTTATTTTTGAGATGCTTCCTCTTAATTTTGAGCTGAAAAAGGGCCTGATTTGAGTTTTTATCACCTCTACTCACTTTAAAAGTCAATACAGGCATCATTCTAACCCAGATTGTTGCCAAACTTCAAGAATATCAAACATTTGTATCTATAAAGACAGAATTCTTATATCTTACTTGTACTTTCTGTAGATTTTTCTTCTGTAGTTAATCAAATAAACGGGAGTTCAATCCAATAACCAGCTGCTGAAATGGTGAACGGTGTTTTAAAAGTGTTAACCATCTTCCCTGATGCACCTGTTTAAGAGGAAAGGTTCATAGAAAACAAAACTTTCTGCATTCCTTCAGGGTCACATGGAAGCACCGTGGTGACGTAGAGTAAAATGAAGCCGAACTTATCGAGGATTCATCATAAAGATGTTTCCATTTTTCTATATTCTCAGGTGTAGCTGTCACCAAATATAGTTTTCAAATTAAAAAAGTCGATTTCTAGGTTATTTTTCTGGTATTTTAACACAGAAGGTGATAAAAGGTTGTGTTTAGTGACCAAAAAAGTACGTTTGTAAGATAATATCAAGGAAAGAAGTCACTGACAGCAGCGTGTTGAAAACAAAGAGGAAGTATTTCAGTTATGTTATCTTCCAGAGGGGTGTGACTAAAATGTTCATATGTGATAAAGAATTATGAAGTTTTGCAGAAGTCTTCTTATAGAAATCTGATCAAGGCTCCTTCTCACACAATGGACACGTGATCATCAGTCATTCAGCCAAAAATACAGAAGCCAAACTATATTTGAACGAGAAAACTGATGCTTGAGTCGACGTGTAGGCGGCCGTGATAGAGTCATTTCCACAGGCAGCATAAATTAGTCATTTCCACCGACCTCCCTGAGTCTGATTCACACTGGGATTGTTGCTCAGAGGGGATTTTTTTAAAAAATTATTTTAGCAAAAATGATGTGTCACTCTGCTGTAGCTTCACTCTCCTCCACCGTGTAACTGAAACTTGACTCTGAAGAGGTGAAGCGCTGCATGAATGAAACCATTTACAGCTAAAGATTTCTACTAAACCACAATGCAAGCAGCAGTTTTCAAGTTCTCACAGTTTGCCTGCCTGGTACTTTACTTTAAAAACAAAACTACAAATACTGTGTATAAAAAGTCAAAAACGAGCGATGCTTGTGTATGGATGTATAAAAAGCATTCACCTCTTTAGGGAAGTTATCACCTTTAGTAGCCTTTATTGCTTTTATTCCTTTGCAAAACTGCAGCAGCAGCTCCATAAAATGGCAAAATTCTCATATATTCCTTTGTACCTTTTTCTGTTAACCTTCTAATGAAGTATCAGACAGATCTGATGACCCACTGATTCCCGAACATGTACAAGTGACCCAAAGGTTACATTTGCATTAACCAACCATGGAAAAATGGGCTCAAATCATTAAAAAATACAATTTAATTAAATAATTAATTGATCAGATTGGGTTTGAGCACAAAAGTTTACTAAAAGTAATAGATAATCAGTAGAAATAGACAAAAAGAATGCATACATGATTAAAAAAAAATTTAAAAAGTGAATGAATGGTTGAAATATCCACCTAAAACTATGAAATATCAGATGAAATAGTTGAAAAGCTGTGTTAAGTAATAGACTAATGTTGAAATATACGACCTGAATTGACAAATAAATTGTTCTAAACTAACTGACCCAAACACTAAGAGTTTAACTGAATGAAAATGAATATGTTTATATATTTAAATGGTAGTAAAATCCAATTTAAAATGAGTTTACATAAGAGGTGGTGTTCACAAAGGGAAATCTATCGAACAGGCCCGACATCAGATATTAAAGGTTCTGACCCACCAGACCTGAATCAACACCTACATGCAGTTTAGGAAGTTTTATAATCTAAACTGGCTCTAATCAGCTGTAAAATGCGAAATCAATATTAATATTATCAACATTAGGAGACTGATAGTGTCATTTATAAAAATAAAACACGCAAAGGTGCCATTTTCAGCAGAATGAGTACTTTGAAGTAATAGTAGTTTCCAGATTTTGAATGCAGAACGTATGATAAAGTATGTTTACTGTTTATTAGCTGCATTGCTACAAGTTTTTTCCTCCT
This sequence comes from Amphiprion ocellaris, assembly GCF_022539595.1. NCBI lineage: Eukaryota > Metazoa > Chordata > Actinopteri > Pomacentridae > Amphiprion > Amphiprion ocellaris. The sequence continues at coordinate 23,881,270 of NC_072785.1, read as the reverse complement.
CTCCATGTTTTGTCCATTCTGGTGGAGTATTTCTTTTGTCCAGCAGATGTCAGTGGTACAGCAGCATCTTAAGGTTCATTTGCTTGTTTTTTAATAAAACTAACACGCACAACAGCTAGATAGGAGGAGAAAAACCCTATTAATTAAAGAAACTAGAAGCAATTAAGGGCTATAAGCTTAAACATATTAGCCTAAATGACTCGCTTCCATTATTCCTGTTGTTATATTTTGAAATTTAAAGACAATAATGTTACAGGACTCAATATTTGCCCAAGTACAGCATGGTAAAACCAAGAAAACTACAGTTTTTAACAACGAAAAGCAACATTAAACTTGATTTCTTTAACAACTTTTCATAGCAAACAGTAACAGTGTCCATTTGTGAGTGTTATTCCATGTTTTCATAGATGGACAGCATCATTGTTATTGATTTTCCAGCACCAAACTCAAGCTCAATAAACATTACAAGTTTAAAGTTTTAATTTGAATCACATTATCAGTTTTCTGTCAGCTGGTTCTCATTTGAGCAGCTTCCTCCTTTCAGTTTTTTTATTTAATAAATTCTGCTGCATGAGCTTCAGATGCAGGCGCTTCTGTTCACCAGTCAGGATCTCAACATGTGATTCACAGAAATATGAACTAACCGAGCCTCCTAGAAGTTCAGCAGGGGTTCAGAACCGCCGGGCTGAGTCCAAGAGATTCTACAAAACATTTATTTTATGAATGTCTGGCTGTAAATCTGCAAAACTTGAAGACAAACGGTCCATTTTGTACACATGGACACAGAAAAGTAGGACATTTTCCATTTGGCATCTCCAACACCGTGCCACCAATCCAGTTTTATGTGCAGATCAATTCAATTTGATTCTATTTGATTCAATTCAATTCAGAGCAAAGTTTCCAGAAATGATGTTGTCACAGCATCAAATATTTGGCAGGTACACAAAAATAGCAATTTGAATAATAATACAACATGAAAACATCACATATGTACGGTATTTCCCCTGCATGGTCACACCGTGTTTTTCAAAGTCATTTAATGTCCCTCAGATGCTGCATGTCACATTTTTAAGTGAGGGATCATTTAGTTCTTTGAAATCTGGCATTACAGAGCTAAACTTTGTAAAATGAATTATCTTTTGTGTGTCTTTCTTTCTTGATTTCCAGTTTGGGGTCACTAACACTCAGTTACTGACAGCAGAGAGATATTTTTCTGATTTCTAACCTCTTCTTGTGGCCAGATTACATTCTAATCTATTTTGGCTTTTAGTTTCCTCAAAAAGGTGTTTTAAACAGGTTTCTTTCCATTGTGTTATCCAGTAGGTTGCTAGTTGAGGCCCTCGTGGATTAAGTTTGCTCTGAACTCTAAAAATAATTTAAAGGAATATTCCCACCACTTCAGATCAACCTTTTAAGTTGCAAACATTATTTTGATGGCTTGTGTTGCCATAATAATGTTAGTAAATGAATTAACTTAATATTGCCAGTAATTCAAACAAAAATTTCCGCATTAGTTGACTTCAAACTGCATGCAAATTGAACTAACTTAATAAAATTGGCTCGAGAACTACATTTTTCTTCACCAGAAGTTTAGGATTTTCCTCCTCTGTCTATCTACCATTGGAGCAACTACTTTTTAAAAAATGGCCACATTAAATACTAATGGACATAATTATGGTAATTAAAATGAAATATGAATTTTAATGAAGGCATAAAAAGCAGTATTTTACTGTAACTCATGACAGAACAGTAAAAAGTGGTGTCCTTTTGACTTGTGATGGTGTATTAAGCTTCGCTTTAATATAAACTGAATGAAAACAGAGGCAACCTTTGGTCTCCCACAGGTAAGTGCTGTTGCTGTGGAGGATGAGCTTAATCTGGAACAATGTTTCGGTGGGTTGACTAAATGTCAAAGTAACATTTTCATGAATGCCAGATCTGAAGGTTTTCCAGCGGCAACACACCATAACAAGATAATTAATGCCATTCGCTTCTCCTGTCAAAGGTTTTAATGTTGTGGTGGGTGTGTGTGATGTGGTTTAGATTGTGTTTGTAAAGATTTCAGGCAGAGACGGATTATTCTCACGGCTTCAAAATATGTCGCTTTGATAAACAGAGGTGAGTTTTTAGGGGTTTAACAACTCACCGAAGAGGGACTTTAATGCTGCAAAATCATCATTTGACGCCTTTGTTCAACAGTGGTGATAAATAACCAGCTGAACCGTTATCAGGAGCCCTCACGTTGCTTTAGTTTATCATTTTAAATGGAAAGCAAAAAGAAAAAGTTCACTACAAGTGCATTTCTGACGCAAGCAGTGTCCCAACACAGCTGATCTGGTGTTACATCTTTACCTGTGCATGCATGTTATCTTATCTAATCTGACGAAGAGTGTAAGAAATTTTGCCGTGTACTTAGATTATTTGGACCAAATTTGCAATTTTAAGAGGTCATGCGCTCTCTTCACACACTGAAGATGTAGTGTTGCTCAAAAAAAAAATCGTGTTTTCTTTTATTTATATTACAGAATAAATAACCTTGACATCAGCTGACACAGAAGCCATTTTTTTCCATTTCTAATGAACGTATTTACCTGTTTATCTACAAAGCATTTCATTACATTAGATCATGGCCACATAAAAATAGGACACAACAGCACAACACAGGAAATATTACTGTCTTCAAGTGTTACCGAAAAGTCGTTTCTTAGAGCCAATCACTTTAATTACTTCACTTAAAATGATGACAAATCTGTCATGTCTAGTTTTAAGATGCCTACCTCTTTAACACGGTCAGTTTAATCTAATTTATTAAACTTTTAGTGGTTTTTTTTTTTCCAGAAGCAAGTTACAACAAAGCCAGCAGTGTGATGTAAAAAAGGGATAGTTGATGTACGACTGATAAAATTTCCCGTTTTTCACCTCCGACTTGTAAAATACAACAGCAAAGACAAGAGAGAAGAGACGAAAGAAAGACAGTCTGCTGATTCTGCTGACCTTTGCTGTTTCTAACCCAATCCCATGTGCAAAACAAGAATTTTTTTGGTTTAGCATGAAAAAAGACGCAGTCATCGGGATTGAATTTCATCTACACACTTATATTAGAGTGGATTAGACACAGAGTGGTCAGACCCACAAAAAAAATCCAAGCTGGGTTTTGTATAATATCTGTAATATTTTATGGTCCAGGATGGGGGCGGGGTCAAACTCATTTTAGTTCTGGGGCCTCATTCAGCCCAATGTGATCTCAAGTGGGCCGGACCAGTAAAATCACAGCATAATAACCTATAAATAACCACAACTCCAAATTTTACCTTTGTTTTAGTTCGAAAAAGTACATTCTGAAAATGTTCACATTTAAGAAATTATCTTTTTACAAAACATTATGAACCACCTGAAATTTCTTAAGAAAAATACATTCTTTTTTTTGCAACATTATGCCTCAGTTTATCTTTTACACGTTACAACTTACAGATCACAGAGTGTCTATAAAGGCATAAACCATTTAGTCACAGGTATCTGGAACTGAATGATATAGTATTTTACTTTAAAAAAGACAAAAATAAGACAAAAATAAGGCAAAATATTACAAAACCGAGACACAAAATGACAGAAATGAGACACAAAATGACAAAAGTGAGAAATAAAATGACAAACATGATACACAAAACGATGGATAAAGCAAAACACAAAATAACAAAAATAAGACCAATAAAACAAACGAAACTAAAAGGAAACAACAAAACAACAAAAACACAAGACAAACAGCAAAATTCTGACAACAAACAACAAAAATGACAAAATATTACAAAAATTAGACACAAAATGACAGAAGAACAATGAGCAATCTAGTATTTTACTTTATGATCAAAACTTTATGGTCATGAAATTATTTTAAATTTAGAGTTTTACAAATTTACAATTGGCAGTTAATGTCTTCTCTTTAATTTTTACACTTTGAGGCTTGGATTAGACCCTCTGGAGGGCTGGTTTTGGCCCGCGGACCGCACGTTTGACACCCCTGGTCTAGGAAGTGGTCTAACCCACAACCCAAATATAGCGTTACAGTGATGCTATGAATGTTAGACCATTCTTCAAAACACAACACTTTGAACCCATTTTTCTCAAAAACTGCAGAAAGTGGGTTAGAGACCACTCTGCTTCTGTTCATTTAAAAACCTTGACATGTCCAGTTACAAATGAGGACACGCATGCAGAGTGACTCACTGAGACCCCCTGCGTTTTATTACATTACAGCGGACCAGGCCTCCGGAGTTAGGTTGCTGTAATCAGTGGAGAAAACATCAGCTGTTTCCAGTTACCCAAAGTTGTGACTCTCATTAATTCAACTTATTAACTTCATACAGGGCTTCACACAGCAGCGCCAGTGTCTCCGAGCATCTGATCGAATTAACATGAATGGGTCATGAGTTTGGAGATGCTGCTCCGCTCTGAGATTTCCCAACATCTCACTTTGTCCAGCTTAGGTGACACAGCAGTCTTGTGTTGGGTTAACCTGCTCTTGGCCTCAGCCTGAAGTAAATAAGAGACCCACAGCTGCAGACAGGCCTCAAACATAGCAAGTATAGTGCATGTCCGATTCCAAAACTCGTATGGGGTTTACAGAACTGTGTAGTGTATAGTCTTCTGTCAGTACTTCACTGGACGGATGTTTAGTTAAATTAAGCTTTCTTACAGACATCAGTTAAGCTAAATGTATTCAAGATATATACAAAGCCTTAAAAAAGTCACTTTATTGCTTTCCAGCATTGAATCATGATCAAAATAGTTTGGCTTTTTGAGCAGAATCTACAAAAAAGTCTCTTTTATGTCAAAATGAAAACAAGTGTCTACAAAACAAAGTCCTTATGAACATTTAAATTTTAAAGTGACTTATCCAAATCAAAACAAGTGCAGCCAATCGGCGCTAGAAGTCACATAATTAGTGACACGGAGATAATCTGAGTGCAGTAAATGTGTCTCAGGTTACTGTAGTACAAAAACATTTGTATCTGGAAGGTTCAGTCACTGGTGAAGGACAAATAAATGAGGACAAAGAACACTACAAGCAACTCTGTGAAAAGGCTATTAAAAAAAGTCAGGAAATGGATAGAAGAAAAGGTCATTGAATATGTCTTGAGGTACAGTTATATACATCACAAAGAAACGGAAGGAGAGCAGGCCATCTTTAAATACTGGGCGACTGTGCAATAGAGATACAACTGAAAGAGGCCACCAAGACACCTATGACTCTTCTGAAGGAGTTACAAACTGCTGCCGCTGAGATGGGGAGAGACTGTTCAAAAAACAGCTGTTACCTGTTTTTCATGAGTCAAAGCTTGATGGGAAAGTGGAAAAGAGGAAAATCTTATATTAAATCTTGACTACAGTTCACCAGAGGTCATGTGGGAGACTCTGAACTCAACTAGAAGGGTCTGATGAGACCAAAACTGAGCTTTTGGAACATCAGACGAGATGCTATGTACACTAAACACAGCTGCATACCGCAATCACACCATTTCTATTGTGGAGCATGGGGGTGGCAGCATCATCATGGTGTGGGGATGTTTCTTGGAAACATGTCTGGAGGATTGCCTGATGCAGTCTGCAAGAGAACTGCCATTTGGGGGAAGATTTGTTTTCCAGCAATACAATGACCTGAAGCAAACAGCCAAAGATGCACAGAAGTGGTTTAAAGACAACAAGGTGAATGTCCTGGAGTGGCCGAGTCAGAGGCCAGACCTCAGTCCAATTGAGAATTTGTGGCTGGACTTGTAAAGGGCTGTTCACTCATGATCCCCGTGTAACCTGACAGAGTTTGAGGAGTTTTGCAAAGAAAAAGCGGTTAATATTGCAGTTTCCGGACGGATAAGGCTGATTGAGGCCTATCCACATTGGCCTAATGCTGTAATTGAAGGTGCACCTACTAAATACTGACCTGAAGGGGGTGAAGGCTGTTTTCACTTTAACATAGGAGAGTCATTTTGATCAAGAGTCAAGTTGACCTCAAATCAATGTTATAAAGCAACAAAAGGAGGAAACTTGCAATTGGGGCACGATACTTTTTTATCGCCCTGTACAATTGAGCTGTTGACCTATAAAAATCAAAGCATTTCCTGCCTAAAATGACATTACTTCTAAGACTGAAAATATCTGGTCTGATCAAACCGATAAACACATGAATAATGGAATAATACTAAACGAATCAGCTGGTATTCAGGCTGCTACAATCACTTATGAAAGCAGTGACAGGAGGAGAGTTCTGGGTCTTACTACTAACGTCACCACTTGGAAGATGATAAAAGACCGAAAGAAACCCATCACTCACCTCACATGATGTAGATTAGATAAAATGGTTCACACAGGATTAAAAAGATGCTACTATGGGTGCAGTAATATTAGCAAATTCACGCTGCATTCCTGGAGGTACACTGGATAACACAGAAAGTTCTAGCCAGGAATAATGGATTTTGAACGAGTTGCAGGCATATTTACTTTTACGTCACCAACCTGCCTTTTAACAAAATGCAGCTTAACAACATATAAATTAACTTGGGAAATGAAATGTACAAGGACATATAGTACAGGTGGTGACAACTGAAAGGCACTAAAGCTGTTCTGGAGGCTTCCCAAAGGTAAAACCAGAACTTTAAAACCACCTACCAAATATTAAGTAGGCCCCTTTGTGCTGCCAAAATAGTTTTGAACTGTTGGGGTCTGAATTAAAGTCTTAAATGTCCCTTGAAGGTGTCATTCAAATCTGCATCTCAAAATATTGGAAAGGTGGTTCTTAACTGGCTGTTTCAGTGTCTGCAGTCCACGGCCCCTTCAGGAAGAAGACTCTCTCTGCATCTCTGACTGATCATATAGCAGTAGATAGAGACTTGATTGTGTGAAACCAGGACTTCCTGTCTCTTCTAACTTTCCCTCAGTGATTATTTTAAATGAAAATGTTGCCGAATTGTCTGGAAAACCATTGTTTTTAAGTTATCGGTTTCAAATTGGTCTTAAAAGTTTCCATCATGTCTGAATGTTCCTCTGAGTTACAGTTTCCATCGACATCTGACCTGGCGGCATTTGATCAAAGCTAATGCTAACATTAGCCATATAGCTTGCTAACACTAAGGATTTTCCTGTTGTTGGTGGAAAACTGCTCTAAAAATAATAACATAAATCCATTGGATCTGCAGTGTCATAGATGCTGGCACTGCATGAAGACTCCTGTGTTCACTCTTGCAGTCCACAACAGAATATTTGCTCACAACTTGAGCATTTTGGAGTTTCAGAAGCAGCTTTAGAGAGTAAACAAAGTGAGGGGGCAGGATTACAGAAAGCTTTAGCTCTACAACTATTGGTTCTTCAGGATCTAACTGGAAATTGAATAAAATTTACACTGGTTTGTCAATCTGGGAGGCTATGTGGTTCAGCTTGATGAATGGTAGTTTTCACCATATGGAAGCTTTAACGTTGTGGCTGATTGTCGTTTGTCTTAAGGTCAACCTTTTCCCACAGTCTCCCCTGCTTCAAATTGAAGCATTTTTAATCCAGACAAACTGCCAACATGATTTGTGTTCGCCTGCCCCGATCATGATATTCTGCCCACATGTCTCAGTTTAGTCTCCAAATCCGATTAAATCTGTTTTGCTCAAGAGTTAAATTTGACCAGTCAGTTGATTTTCATTTTCAAGTAAAATTCTTGCTTGGCCAAAAAATCTGTCTACAAGACTTTTAAGCTGTTGCATAATATTTTTTGACTGATTTTACACTGTTTTATTGACTAATTAGACAGAGTGATAGACAGCGCCATCAGTCATTTCAGCATGAGTTACTACAGGAACATTAAACAGAATCACAGGTTCACATGACCAGTAAAAATGTTATATTAGATTTAATTATAGAGAAGAGGTGCCTTTATTTCTACAACAATTCAGACTACAGGTCAATAAATTATAGTTCAAAGGTGACTGTATGTTTTTTTGTTTTTTTTTTTTTAGTTCCAAACACATCGGTACAAGAAGAAACGACTTACTTATTTGGTTGCTCATTTGACAGATTAAATGTGAGGATTCAAGCTAAATGATGATATAGATCTATACATATAGATAATTACACAAATGAATGACAAGGAGAGCAGGAGGTTAACTTAATTCTTGATCAAGATGCTTTCTGCTTGTTTGAAATCACAAATTAAAAGTTTGAGACAGAGGAGCCACTTGGATAACGTCAACAGAAATGTAGTTCTCCCTGAAAAGAGCGGTACAAAAGGGATAGCAGTAGTTTAACTGTGGGGAGGAGGCATTTACTAAGTACAAACCAAACAAAAAAAACTAACCTCTGTAAAAGTAACATTTATACTTCAGTATGAGATCTTGTGTAACGAAAACTTGTTGGCTAATCCTAGTTTAGATCTTCAATAGGCTACAACAGAACAGGAAGTACACGGTCAGACCTGGACTTCCTGTTCTACTATGATTAGCTGATGCTAACAAACATTATTTCTGTGTAGCTATTTAGCTAAGCAACAGATAGCATTAGCCAAGGCACTGAAAATTACTGTAAAATAATGGCACAGAACCATAAAAATACAGCTATTTTCTATAATTCAAGTACAGTTTCTATGTGTTAAAATGGAATTATGTAAAAAAAATAGTCAAGCAATGCTATAATACAAACAACCAGGTGGAATACTTGGCATTATTAGATGTATAATTTTAAGTTAAAAAATAAAAAAATCTTAAAGAAATTCCACAATACTGTTGTAAAACAAGTAATTCAAATTGCATGAATCTTCTCTCAGTTTTAGAGTATATAAATGTTTTTGCATGTAAATTCAAACCAAATTTTTGGATATCTGACATCTTAAATGTAAAATGAATAAATAAATACAATAATTAATTTATAGATTTATCTTTGAAAAAAAGCACAGATATTAAGCAAATACTTACACATTGAAATGATAAACTATCAATTATAGATGACATTAAATATACTTAAAGTTTTTACATACGTTTACAAAAAATATTAATATTAGAGAGGTAAATCAGCTTATAAAATGAACAGATTTAGCTCTGAAAAAATATAAAAGCACAGTTATTAAGCAAATATTTATGCTTTTGCATAATTAATTGTTCCTTTTTGATCATAGCAAGTATAATATTAGTTTTTAGATACAATTCTTGTATATTTGACAGGTTTTTTTATATGTTAAACAACTATGTCCAGCTTCAAAATAGATGGATTTACTTTTGAAAACAAGTTATTGAGAAAGTACTTCAACATTTACAAAACAAACTGTTTACTTTACAGCATATCAAGTGTAAGATGACACGCGAGTACACATAAATTTTGTATATTTGACAGATTGTTAATGTTAAAAATATATATGCACCTGCAAAATTCATGGATTTATCTTTGAAAAATTCCAAAACTATATAGTTTATGAGCAAATACATTTACATTTACAATAAAAGGGGTTCATTTTAGATTTTATCAAGTTCAGTGAGCTTTTACATGTAAGTTTGCATTAAAATCTTGTACATTTGATAGTTTTTTAAGGCTTAAAAAAAGTAGACCAATCAATAAACTGAATGGATTTAGCCTTGAAAGATGTGAAAAATACAGTTCCAATACAAATACTTCAATAAACTGTTCATTTTAGATGACATCAAGTATAATGTAAGTTTTACATGTAGCTTAAGATGAAAATCTTGCATATCTGACAAGTCTTTAACATTTAAAAGAAGGATTTCCACTTGTTAGATTTAGCTTTAAATTAATGCAGCATCTTTTTAAAAAAAAAAACTAATAATTAAACTTTTCATTTTAGATGTTACAAGATCGCATAAATTTTCACATGTAACTTCATACATCTGATTTTTTGTTATTTTACAATAAACATGCCAAGTTTACTTGTAACCTTTTTTTCTATGTTTTCATGCATTTTTAAAATTTATTTCTCTGTAAATTCTGTTAAAGGACAGATTTTTAAATTCTTACTATTTTAAATACAGTGCAGTGATTCTTCTAGGTGGACAAATGATATCAAACTTCTGGTTCTGGATGCATTTCCATTTTATATTAATGTGTATTAATAGTTTAAGCATCTACAAAGTCTTCTTATTTCAGGTAGTAATAAAACCCACATGACAGATGTTGAAAACATTTCACAGCTGCAGAATTTTTACAGAAATCCATTTTCTCTCATCTGATGCATTAGTTTCCAATAAAATCCTCCTTTTCAGCCTCAGATGTGGATCTAAATGCGGGTTCATGCTTGTTGCTCAGACATATTCTCCAGTCAGCTGAGAACGTGCTGTGTTCTCTCTGCAGTTTTTTTTTTTTTTTTTTTTTTTTGTTGATGCAGGGAGAGGAGGGCCGGACCGGGCTGGGCCGGACCAGGCTCGGTTAATAAAGCTTCGTGTGATCCTGCAGGGAGGAAACAGGAGTCCTCCAACATCCAGGCTGCAGCATTTGGGAGCTGACGGCTCTCTCTCCTCTCCTCGGAGCTACATCTATGGTTTCTTTTCCCCCCTGAGCGGATATTTGCACCAGTTTTGCGCTTCTCTCCGGAGCTCCGATCATGGGAGACGCTCAGTCTGCGCAGCGGGACGCACAGGAGGATGCGGAGCCCGGAGAGGACGTCCAAACCGAGCAGAGCACCGAGGAGAAGGTACCGGACAGACAGACAGACACTCATAGTTCAACTTTGCACCACTGTGTGATTCCAGGGACAGGTTGTGTGAAAAACGTGCAGGTTTCTAAAAGCAGGAGGTGTTTGGGGTAAAAATGCTGAGGCTGGATTTTGTTGTTGTCATGCAGATGCTGCCAACAAATCCATTAAAGCAGGAATAAAGTCCAAGTCTTTGTCTCTGAAGGACAGAGAGCCATGCTGTGGCATTGACAGTGTAAATTTATTTAACAGAAAACAAGCATGTATACTTGCTTTTATAGCTTCCTTATAACCGGATGTAATGAAACATTGTAAAAACCGCACGTTTTTCTTTATTCACTGTCACTTTTTAACTGTACTTTTCCCCCCAATTTACTGTTGATTTACTAATTTCCCCTGCTTTGGCAGATGCAAATATTAAGTAAAACTAATTGAATAAAATAATAATTTACATGTTAACACTGAGAAACAGGCCAAAACTATTGATAAAAGTATTGAAATCTGCAAAAATATAGTTATTTTACAGGTATTTGCCATTATTTCATTATTTGAAAGGAAATGTATGAATATTAACAGGTAAATATTTTTTACCTGTTAATATTCCTATTTTATTTGACTGAGAAACAGGCCAAAACTGTAAATAAAGTATTAAAATCTGCCAAAAAACATAATTAGTTTACAGGTATTTGCTATTATTTCATTATCTGAAAGAAAAAGTATGAAAATTAAAAGGTAAATATTTTCTTATCTGTTATTTGACAGTTTCCTGATTTATTAAATTAGAGATATCTAAAATCATTGGAAAAAGCATTAAGCCCTAAAAAAAATACAAAAATTGCAAATAATGTCCACTTCAAATATATATATACATATATATATTCCTTTTATGTGAAAACTATGAAATTGCATAATTTTTTGCTGTATTAAAAGAAGCAAAACATATAATTATTTTAGCAATTCTGGGCCTATTTTATTTTCTACTCAAAACTCAAAGGGAAAAAGTGCTTATTGATTTTATAGCTTTTTCTGAAAGATCTTTCTATGCAGTGTGTAATTCCGTTGAGAACAAAATAAACCAAAAAAAAAACCCCATCTTATGTACATGCGTCATATTCGTGCATTAATTTATTGTTGCAGTTACATGTAGTTGTTTCCCTTGATTTCAAGTGTCTTTCTTTCTTTATTTGTAAGAGACATATGTAAGAAGTCAGAGATGGTAAATAGCTTTATTAGTATTTTTCTGAGTGTCCCTGTTTTGTTAAATAACAGATGATAACTAAAGTAACTGAAAGAAAAGCATTTATTCTAATGTTCACCCCCTATAAATAATGTCTACATCAAGAATCTTACAGATATTTGCTGTTATTTGAAAGAAAAATGATGAATATTAAAGATTAAAAAATCATTACATCACACATGTACCATAATTTAAAAGAAAAATATGTATATTCAGTAAAATCATTAGAAATAAGTTGATAATGTCCACATCTAAAATCTATATGAGTAAATGTGCTGACAGTGTCTTATAAAATGACAATTTTTTTCGTTTTACTGGATTTAAATCTTTTTACTTTACTGACATTTACATTTATTTATTCACTTTTTTTTTTTTTTTTTAACTGTTTTGACAGTTTTTTAATGCTCACTGTATTTTTTTTCTGGCACTCGCTGCAAGATTTTCAGTATTTTTTCTGGATTTGTTTTAATTAGTATTTTTAATTTTTATTTTTACAATGTAGTAAACCAACTTCTTCCTAGCAACACAAGGCTGTTGTGGGAAATTTGTGCCATTTTTCTGATGCAGCCAAAAGCGTTTGCTGGCTTTTGCTTTAATAGTGTGAGGCGGGTGTTGCTCCTCTAAAGATCCTGATTTCACCGTTTCATTTATGTTTCCATAGTTTGCATTTACTGTAGATGAAAAAGAAAACGGTATGAGAGAATAATAATGACCTTTCACTCTTTGAGGAACCCAAGTAAAGCTCAGGGGAGGGATGGAATTTCCCCTCTGCTGCACTCAGCAGAAGCTCCATTGATTAATTGTGTACAACATCATCACCCGGCCAGACTGAGCAGGAAGTCAATTAGACAGCATTGTCCTACAAGAGCCAGAAGAACCGTTAATGCCTTTTATTCCAGATGTAGTGTGTTGCTTTAATGATATATTTGACCTTTAAGAAACCATATTTATCCCAGTGCTGCCGTTTTCACCTTGTTAACTTCACTTTCACTGAGTCAAACTGTTCCACTTTCTCTTTTAAATAAACTGTACAGTGTCACTCGGGTCTATTTTGGTTCCAGATAACTAGAAATCACAAAGACATGTCTGTGTACAACCTGTAACACAGGTCACATGTGTGCATGCAAAAACAAGTTCACTGGAGAATTCATTTAGCCTGTAATCATATGAAGACGTTTGAACTTTTCACTTGCAACCGTGTCTAAATTCAGAGAGGTTGTTGTTTTTATCTTTACAGATATTCTAGAGAAGGCCTGTTGTTGATTGCTACACTATTACACATTTAAAAATAGAAAGTCTAGCTTTAAATACCACTCCTTGCGTGTAATTAAAGTGCAAATCATGCAAAAATGTTTAGTGTTTATGGGTGAAAAATGGTTCTAAGTGCTATTTCTGTTCCTTCTTTATTCTGTGAATTCTACACATTAGCTGACAGACGTGCTTCTTGTTCCTTAACACCTACTCAGACTTTCCTGATTAATCCGCCTCACGGATTTGAGACTGGAACAGTTAGATTTGGTAGCTGTAAGGCTGCCATTACATCAAAGCAACAGTAACTGAACTGTATTATTTGTTTACTGAATAGGACTTTGGAGTCCCAGATAATCACAGATGGAAATTCTTTGCTCCCCCTCATAGAAATTAATTGTTCTCTTGCTATGAGACTATTGTCCGCTGCTGCATTTTTCTTTTAATTGCATCGAATGCTTGCATGATTACCAGCTATCACTTTGAAATGTTTACAGCTGGCAACTTATTACTTGAGCTTTGATAAAATCTAATGTTTATCACATGAGAAGAGGTACATTCAGTTTTGTGTCTTGTTTCAGCCTCTTGAAAATAAAGAGCCGATCTCAGAGCTCAATGGAAAAGCAGACGGCACATTAGCAGGATTTCGTGGTCACACTGTGGATGCGGCAGAGGGTAAGTATTCATATTCTGTATATTACTGCTCATTGACAGACTGCATTGGCATAATTTCAACAGAAGCATGACTTGTTGGATTTGAGCTGAAAGAGTTTGAAGAGCCTTTTTCACTTCATGCTATCAAAGTGTATTAATAATTAATCTACTTGTTTAGGTATACCTTCTCCAGACAAAGATGTTCCAAATGTTGAAATTAACGCAAACAATCCCAATGAAGAAGAAGAGGAAGTTCCCGTGAAAATGATCGAAATGGAGGCGAAGCAGAATGAGATCAATGAGAATTTCAAGAGATTTTTTAACAACATTGGTTTGAAGTTGACAGTAAGGAAAGGCTCCACCGAAAAGGGTGAAATACAAGTGCCTGAGGAAGAACCAAACAAACAAGAAGACATCAAAGATACAGCAAAGGAAAGTGAGAATGCTGAGAAGAACAAGGAACTTAACGCAGCACAGGAGGCTTACGACAATGATTCAACAACAGGTCCGACAATGACTGATGGTACATCAGAGGATTTGCTAGACACAGAAACCAAAATGGAAGCTGAATCTAATAAAGCAGATGCAGCAACAAGTTCACATGGAAGTGAAGGTGGAAACCAGGAAGCCACACCTGAAGATGTAGTCATATCTCCATTCAAACGTTTGTCACTTCAATTCAAAACTGGATTCTTTTCTGGTCTACGGAAGAAAAAAAACGAACCAGCTGGGAAAGAGCTGGTAGATATGGGCAAAAAGGAGGAAGCAACGGAACAAACTGTACAAGACCAACAACAGGACAAGGTGGAGGATGAAGCCGATATAGTTTGGAAGGAACTTCAGGAAATTAAACCTAAAGATGTGTCTGCAGCATCAGCTCAAACAACAGATGAAGCAAAATCACCTTCCACGGATCCATCAGCAATCATTGTAACTGAGTGTGAAACTCTGAGCTCTCAAGAAAAAGTTCAAGCCAGTCCCATGAAAAGGCTGCTGTCAGGTTCTAGTTTGAAGAAACTCTCCAAAAAGCAGAGAGGCAGGAAATTAAGTGATGGAAGGCTGTCCGACTCTGGAGAACACAGCTCTGATCATCTAATGTCATCTACAGAGTCGGCTGATAATCCCAGAGAAGACAGTTCTCCTCAATCCTCTGCAGAGGCAACAGGAGAGGAAGAGGGTCCGTGGGCTTCCTTCAAAAAACTTATGACTCCCAAAAAACGAATGAAGGGCTCGTCCTCAGGCCACGAAGAGGCACAAGTCCCAGCTTCAGTACATGAAGCAAAACCAAGTCAGGGAGAACAAACATCAGATCACAGCTCAGAAGAAGGAAGAAAGAGAAAAGATTCATCAGTGTCATGGGAAGCTGTTTTGTGCGGATCCGGACGGAGAAGAAGCCGGAAAACATCCGACCCTGAGAATGAATCACCTCAAAATGATAATGCTGATAACAAACAAGACAGTGGAGCCAAACAGGGTACTGAAACACAACTAGAGAGGTCTAATGAGGTCCACGAGACTCTAGCTTCATCAACCAGACAAGCTGGAAGTCTTCCAGAGAGTGATGGAGGATCGACATGGCAATCATTTAAAAAACTTGTCACCCCCAAAAGGAAAGCCAAGGACGAAGATGAAGGCAAAGACAACATACACTCTGATAGCGAAATTACTCAAGATGATTCCTCCTTTTCCATAAAGAAACTCCTACCAGGACGAAAAAAGAGAAAGTCCGGTGAGAGACAAGACCAAGTGTCTTCAGACGAGGCTGAGAAGGAAGTAGCTTCAGGTGACGAAGACTCTGAAACACCAGCTGTGGTTCCATTGTCAGAGTTTGATACAGCTGAGACAGGGATTCAAATACAAACACAGGCAGACATAGAAAGTGATGCACCAAAGGTATTAGAGGATAAACTCAAGCAAGATGACATGACTAAGCCAGTCCTACCTTGTGATGATCAGCAAATTGAAGCAACGACAGTCCGAAAGAAGGAGGAAGCTTTAAAGAATGAGGCATCTACAGCCCCTGTTACAAATGAAGAACCAGATGAGGAGCTGATCAGTAAACATCAACAACTCAGTGATATCACGGAGGAGGGTGCAATTACAGATACAATGGCCACTCCAGCGTCAACCAATGAAGAGGCAGCTAGAGATGACACTATAGCAGAGGACCTGATAGAGATCACATCTGAGGCCATAACTGCTCCAGAGACTGTTGACGTTACCCTGGCAGATGAAACTGAGATGATCTCAGCAGTTTCTCAGTTATCAGAGTCTTCAAAAACATCTGGCAACACAACTCCAGTCCCAGCAGAACTTGATGTCAAGGATACAGAGTTGTTACTGCAGGAAGTCGTTGAAAACATCCAAATGAGCCAAGACGCAGTTCCAGTGTGTTCAGAGGATTCAAGTTCTGAAAAAGAACGTCCAGATGTTGAAGCAACAGATGCACCTCATGACCTTGCAACAACAGCCCAACCAGAGAGTGTATCTGACACCAATGAACCTACGTCAACGGATATCATATCGGAGGTTCCTACCGAGGAGTTTGACACTGCTGACATAACCGCAGATGATGCTTATAAGGAAGATGTTTCACAGTTACAAGACACCATGAGTGAATTAGAGGTTTCTGAGGAAAACCGACATAAAGTGGAATGTGTATCTGAGGTAAATGAAGCAGTGTCTGTTGAGACACTACCTGAAGGTGAAGAAGTTGTCCCAGATTCTGTAGTTGAGGCGGATGAAGCTGAAATCTCAAAAATGGACTCCCAAGACGCAGAACCAGTTGCTGCGGTAGCAGAGGGACCTAAGGATGGAGCTGTGGAGCAGGAAATCCAAATTCTGGTAGAAAAGGAAGATCAGATCCTGGAAAATGTCCGTGACCAAGTTCCATTTGAGGATCAACCAGCTGTAGTGGCAGACAAGCAGGAAGAACTGGGAACTGTAGAAACCAACGAATTAGCTTCAGAGAAGAGTAATGCTCAATCACTTGAAAAGAACATCCCGTTCTCAGAGGACATTTTACCAGCAGAAAAAGTTACAGATGAACTTAAACAGACAGCAGAACATCTCACTGGGGTAACCGATGAGCCAGAAAACAAAGAACCACAATCTGATGAACCGATAATTGACCAACATGAAGTTATGGTAGTTGTACAAGAGGCCATAGTGGATTCAGAAGATGGTAGTGTTCAGTCACTTGAAAAAGAAGCAACATCAGAAGATGTTCCACCAGAAGAAACACTGCCTTTTCCTGAAGTTGGTGTTATGCTAGTGAAAGCTTCCAAAACTGAGCGTATTCAAGAACAAGAAGTGTTACAAGCTGTTGTATTAGATCGAGAAGTAAGCAGCCCTGAATCACTTGCTAAAGAAGTAATATCAGAGGATGTTCCACCAGAAGAAACAGTTACAGATGAACCCAAAGAGGAAACAGCACCTCTTGCTGAAGATAATGTTGCTCTAGTAGATACTCCCAAAACCAAACATATTCAAAAAACAGAAGCATCACAAGCTGTACAAGCTGCCACATTAGATTCAGAGGGATGCAGCGCACAAGTACTTGAAAAAGAAGTAATATCAGAGGATGTTCCACCAGAAGAAATGGCTAGAGATGAAACTAAAGAGGAACCAGTACCTCTTGCAGAAGGTAATGTTGAGTCAGTGGATGCTTCCAAAACTGAACATATTCAAGAGCCGGAAACATTACAGACTGCCACATTAGATTCAGAAGTGAGCAGCCCTCAATTACCTCAAAAAGAAGTAATATCAGAGGAAGTTCCATCAGAGGAAACTGTTAAAGAGGAACCAAAAAAGGACACAGTACTTCTTGCTGGAGTTAATGTTGAGCCAGTGGATGTCTCCAAAATGGAACATATTCAAGAACCAGAAGTGTTACAAGCAGAGGATTCCTGCAAGGAATCAGAAATTTTACAAGTCGTACAAGCAGCCACATTAGATTCAGAAGCAGGTGGCTCCCAATTAATTGAAAAGAAAGTAAAATCAGAGGATGTTCCACCAGAAGAAATGGTTGGAGAAGAACCCAAAGAGGACACAGTAACTCTTGCTGAAGTTAATGTTGAGCCAATGGATGCTCCCAAAACCGAACATATTCAAGAGCCAGAAACATTACAGGCCATCACATTAGATTCAGAAGCAGGCAGCCCTGAATTACCTCAAAAAGAAGTAATATCAGAGGATGTTCCACCAGAAGAAACAGTTAGCGAAGAAGTCGAAGGCAAACCTGTGCCCATTGCTGAAGTTAATGTTGAGCCAGTGGATGCTCCCAAAACCAAACATATCCAAGAGCCAGAAACATTACAGGCTGACATATTAGATTCAGAAGCAGGACGCCCTGAATCACTTGAAAAAAAAGCAGTATCAGCGGATGTTCCACCAGAAGAAACGGTCAAAGATGAACCCAAAGAGGAAACAGTACCTCTCACAGAAGATAATGATGAGCCAGTGAGTGATTACAAAATTAAGCAAGAACCGGAAGTGTTACAGACTGCCACATTAGATTCAGAAGCAGGCAGCTCACAATTACTTAAAAAGGAAGTAATATCAGAGGACGCTCCACCAGAAGAAACAGCTGCAAATGAACCCAAACAGGAAACAGTGCCTCTGGCTGAAATTAATGTTGAGCCAGTGGATGCTCCCAAAACCGAACATATTCAAGAGCGAGAAACATTACAGGCTGCCACATTAGATTCAGAAGCAGGCAGCCCTGAATTACCTCAAAAAGAAGTAATATCAGAGGATGTTCCACCAGAAGAAACAGTTACAAATGAACCCAAACAGGAAACAGTGCCTATTGCTGAAGTTAATGTTGAGCCAGTGGATGCTTCCAAAACCAAACATATCCAAGAGCCGGAAACATTACAGGCTGCCACATTAGATTCAGAAGCAGGCAGTCCTGAAGCACTTGAAAAAGAAGTAATATCAGAGGATGTTCCACCAGAAGAAATGGTCAAAGATGAATCCAAAGAGGAAGCAGTACTTCTGGCAGAAGGTAATGATGAGCATGTGGGTGATTCCAAAATTGAGCAAGAACCGGAAGTATTACAAGCTGCCACATTAGATTCAGAAGCAGGCAGCCCTGAATTACCTCAAAAAGAAGTAATATCAGAGGATGTTCCACCAGAAGAAACTGTGAAAGATGAACCTAAAAAGGAAACAATACCTCTAGCTAAGGTTAAAGCTGAATCAGTGGATGCTTCCAAAGAACCAGAAGTGCTACAAACTGTGCAAGAAACCACATTAGATTCAGAAGCAGGCAGCCCTGAATTACCTCAAAAAGAAGTAATATCAGACGATGTTCCACCAGAAGAAACAGTTACAAATGAACCCAAACAGGAAACAGTGCCCATTGCTAAAGTTAATGTTGAGCCAGTGGATGCTCCCAAAACCGAACATATCCAAGAGCTGGAAACATTACAGGCTGCCACATTAGATTCAGAAGCAGGTAGCCCTGAATTACCTCAAAAAACAGTAATATCAGAGGATGTTCCACCAGAAGAAACAGTTACAAATGAACTCAAACAGGAAACAGTGCCTATTGCAGAAGGTAATGATGAGCCAGTGGATGATTCCAAAATTAAGCAAGAACCAGAAGTGTTACAGACTGCCACATTAGATTCAGAAGCAGGCAGCTCACAATTACTTGAAAAGGAAGTAATATCAGAGGACGCTCCACCAGAAGAAACAGTTAGTGAAGAAGTCAAAGACAAACCTGTGCCTATTGCTGAAGTTAATGTTGAGCCAGTAGATACCTCCAAAACCAAGCACATTCAAGAACCTGAAGTGTTACAAGCTGCCACATTAGATTCAGAAGCAGGAAGCCCTGAATTACCTCAAAAAGAAGTAATATCAAAGGATGTTCCACCAGAAGAAACTGTGAAAGATGAACCTAAAAAGGAAACAGTACCTCTAGCTAAGGTTAAAGCTGAATCAGTGGATGCCTCCAAAGAACCAGAAGTGCTACAAACTGTGCAAGAAACCACATCAAATTCAGAAGCCGGTGGCCCTCAATTACTTGAAAAGAAAGAAATATCAGAGGATGTGGAAACAGTTACAGATGAACCCAAAGAGGCACCTGAAGTCAGCACTGAGCTAGAAAAACCACCAATGGAACCAGAAGTATTGGCACCTGATGTAAAAGAAGTCGTAACTGAAACAGAAACTGGTGCAGCTCCGTTCCGTGTAGAGGAATGCAATGCCCAGGAAAAACAAATACTGTTAGATGATGTTACAAAACCAGCTGGGGAATATGTCATTGCTTCAGTTCCCGAGGAAACTGACAACAAAGTTGTGGATCAGGCTTTGGAGAGAAACAACGATCAAAAAACAGAGCGTCTGGCCCAAGGTGTTGAGGTTGAGGTCAGCACCACTGAAGCTGTAGAAGATTTAGAAACAACAGCAGCAGATAATGTGCTCTCTGTTATGGAAGAAGCAAGCTGTGTTCAGATCCTGGAGGAGACTGTCCTTTCTAAAGAAACCCCAGAGCCTTGTGTAGACAGTGCTGAAGCTTCAGATGAACCCACACATGAAGTGCAAGTCAACGGAATAGGAGATAAAATAAATGGACTTCCAAGTGCTGAGATGAAGACTGCTGAGGTCCAACATGTTGTTGTGATGCAAGTAACCGCGTGTAATCTAAAAGATGAGATACCCGGTGTTTTGGTAGAGACAACATCAGAAACTCATGAACCCTTGATAAACACGATGGCAGGTGAGACCGAGCTCAAGGAGGGAGTTGAGAGTGCCGCACCGTTAGTGGAAGACAGTGTAGAAGTTGAGGACAATCACAGAATCCAAGTGCAGTTAGTAGATGTGGATATTAAATCACTAATAAAGGTAGGGGTTACAGAAGACAAAAAGGTCACAGATGTTTGTCATGAAACTATTGAAAAAGTAGAAGTTCTCTCTGCAACTTCAGGAATCGAAGATGAGGTATTTAACAAGGAAACCAAGGCGGCTGTTCAAGGAGATATTCCAAATGTAAAGGAGAACTTACCACAGACGATACCTGAATCTCTGGTTGCCAGTTTGGAACAAGAAATTCTGAAAGATGCTTTGACAGAAGTGGTCGAGAATGAATCGAGTCAAGCGAAGAATCAAAAAGAGATAAAGGATGGCACTGAGAAGTTTTCAGAAGGACAAGATGAAGGTTCTGCTGTCATCAGTGATGGTAGCGCAATCCCAACTGGACACCATGATTCCCACATGCAAACATCTGTTATTCCAGGAGATTTAGATGTTTCGGTGCACGATCAAGAAGAGGATTTGGAGGAAACTAAAGCAGATGAAATACGCCCATCAGAAGAATTAGCTGTGAAGAAAGTCATCGAAAAGACCACAGAAGCACAACAGATAACCCAGATCGTTACAACCAGTAATACCGGACAAGTAGCTCAGCAAAACACTGGAACCATCTCGTCAATGTGTAACATGGAGTCCCCAACTAGCTTTTCTTTTGAAGTCAAATTTAACATACAGTTTGAGAAAACAAAAGTACCTGAATCTCCAACATCTCCTACAGAGACACGCAAACCTGTAAAGCAGACGGACGTGTCTGAAGTTGGCGTTCAGGTAGTGGAGACAGTAGCATCCATAAATGCAACCGAAAGAGACGAGAAACAGATCACAGAACCGGCAGTAAACTTGGATTCAAACAAAATGACAAAGACTACAAGTCAGGCAGCACAACTGGACGTTGGTATCCTAGCAGTGGAAACCATAACACCAGTAGAAGAAATCACATCTACGGAGACAGTAACCCCGAGCATCCAGGCTGCAGAAACAATCCAACCAGAGACGCAAACAGAGTCAAGAGAAGTGTTTCTGAGTCAACCGGCGCTCAACGAAGCAAAAGCGAAGGAACCAACAGTCGAGGAAAATGATGATGTGTGGCAGGACGCCGAAGAAGAGGTTTACACTCAACAGCAAACTGAGAAGGTGAAGGAACCTTGGGAGCAAGATGAAAAAGCAGAACATGGTCAAGAAGCCCAACAAGAAACGGACGAAACTGAAGGAACACGTGAGATCGAGAGCGAAGGCGAACATTTTGTTGCTGCACTCGAGCATCCGGAAACTGTAACTACAGGCGACATGACAATGGATTTGAACTAATTCAACTCAAGTTTCAGCGACTGGTAAGATTCCTATTTTATTCTGGTTTCATGAAGATCAGATATATTCAAATAAATTAACATACTGCTACTTTTTTGTTTCCGTAGGTTGGACAATCAAAAAGGAAAAGGAAGAATGTTTCAAAAAGCCATCAAAGCCTTTTCTTTCGCATTCTGTTGAACAAAAAATGAGCTAGATTTATTAGATTATTTTATTAAAATCACAAATATGTATGAGAGAGATGTAGCGAGAGAAGTACTGCTTCTCAGGGAGCATGTTTGAGGTGTGACAGTGACAATGAGTGGCCTCTTTAAGTAAATTTAATGAGCTGTTTGCTTTAATTACTAATCATGCCAGGTCTTTCCAATCACATTTCACATCATACTCTGCCTCTCATATCTTTTTCAGCAGTTCTTTTTTCATCGTTTATGGTTAAAAAGCATCAAAAAACATTATTCAGAAGCACCATTACTTCATGATGTATACGACCCAAGTACAGCACATTTTGTATATAATAATATATGTCTTTGCATCCTTTATGTTCACAGATTGTTTCACTTGTTTGATTATTTTACTTCATGTTTCCATGACATCTAAAAGCAATAGGCAGACCTGGACCTAATGAGGATATGCAGTGTTGTTCTATTTTATCTTGTACATAATAACTGTTTTAATGCTTAAACAGGCTGAACTGTGCATTTTCAACCTATGAGAATTTCTACTCTAAGTGCATGAAGACAGCATGGTACAGAAATGTTATATTTGACACTATTGGCCAGTTTTCCAGATGTGGATGAAGCCAAAAGAGAAATTCAATGAATATCTCCATTGAATAAAGTTGTTAGTCCAGAACTGAGCTTAACCATGTCTGGGAAACTGATCCAATATACTAGAGTTGAAGTTTAATCAAAAATATATTTATAATTAATATATTTACAATCTGCAGAGCCTTAAACAATCACGACAGCTTTACTCGTTTTTTCTCCCAGCTGTGCACTTTTAAGTATCTTTGACACCACAGGTTCAGTAATCGAACTGTGTAGCAGGAGTGGAAAATAAGGTGGTTATTTTAGCTGTTTGTCTACTTTTTTTCCTACATACATTGATTTTATGGAAACTTCCTGCTGATCTGATTCATGTGATGTCAACTAATGCAAAATGCAAAGCCAAGTTTCCTGTATTTATATAATATTTACCACTGTTTTATTAATAAGAAATATTTTATTTGAATAAATAAAACCTGCAAATTTCAAATACCTTTTGTGTTGATAGTGAGAATTCTAATTCACACTTTGAACTGAACAAATAATCACTCAATGGGTCAATAAATTACATGCAAACACTGAAACATAACTGGCAAACATTTAGAATAAATACTTTATTATATTTTCTGTCACACAGCACTTATAGTTGGAGTTTGAGAATCAAATTTTGCTATAATCCCACTTTTTTAAATCATATTGCTTGAGATCCATCACAAGAATAATGTCACACGTTGAGGCCTTTAAAAAAATGTTATATTTCATACTGCACATGATGTAAAAATGCAATTAACATAAATCCAGCAATCAAAAGTTGAAAAACAATCACTTGCATGTGATCCCAAAAGTGGCAAAGTCCCACTGATTCTTTTTTAAAA
Source organism: Amphiprion ocellaris (assembly GCF_022539595.1). Lineage (NCBI taxonomy): Eukaryota > Metazoa > Chordata > Actinopteri > Pomacentridae > Amphiprion > Amphiprion ocellaris. The sequence continues at coordinate 23,857,699 of NC_072785.1, read as the reverse complement.
CAGCAAAATTCAGGAAGACCTGAATGATCCACAGCAACATGTAGGAAAATGACTGATTTTAAAGTTTGTTTTGTGATTTGTTGGCATGTACAGACTGTAAAACTTGAAGAATAAGACATTCAACACTATTTCGGTCCCCTTCACGATTCAGTATCACATTTCACCGACTGAGTACCTTTGCAGGCTGCAGCATTTGTCCCTTGGAGCTTCTAGCGTCCATTTTTAGATTTGTGCAATCTTGTAGGAGCAGCTTAGAAGATCATTTTCGCGAGTTCAAACAAAACCTGCAAGAAAAGCAAGATGTATTTAACATAAATGCAAGCAAACGCTGCAATCATGGACACCATGGAGCTCGTTTACCTCGATCGTAATGAGGATGACGATCATCCACTCCAGCCTCAAGCTGTGCTTCTCACTCAGGTGGCTCCTCATCAGGTCGGTCAGCTGTGTACAATGTTCCAGCTTCTCGTTCACAACCTAAAAAAATCAGACAAACTCGGAGCTGAAATCAGAAACAAAGCAAGTGCCTCTTCTGGAGCGAGTCTCTAAACTAGAACGGCTTTTATTTACATTGACTCTGCGGTTGATGCTGAGGAACTGGCACGTCTTATCGTAGAGTTTTTCCAGGTTTTCTCGGTCCCAGTAGAAATCAGGTGTGAGGAGCAGGTCGGACCGCAGGTTTATACAGTGTCTGTTAGAGCGGGAAGCAAATACAAACATTAAAATACAGTCTCTGTCATCCCAGAGCATGAGAATTTACAATATAGTTCACATACTAGTACAAATACTATGCAGAATTACTTCAAGTCTGAGCTGTTAAACATACAGACGGCTGACAGATTAAAGGAAAATTGAACATTAAGTGTCCTAGTATGGTGCTGAGCCACCAGAACAGCTTTAATGCACCTTGACATCGATTCTCCATGCTTCTGGAAATCTACAGTAGAAATGAACACAATTCTTCCCAGAGATAATCCCTGTTTTGGTGCTTTAATGATGGTGGTGACAACACTTATTTGTCTAGTAAAAGAAAAATGTATCCAGAAGGTATAGAAATGTTTCCTCAGAGGATAAAGTTAATCGCTCAGAACAACTTGGTACTGATTTACAGTGAACTTTATCCATCAACAATTGTCAGCATTCAGTGTGAACCTGTTGGACTTACCTAAAATACCTAAAAAAAAAAACTTGAATATTTTTTAATTACTAGCAGTATTTCTTTCAGTATATTTTTTAACCAGCTCTGCTTTAGTGTATTAGTTTGCTGTTTATGTTGGTCCTGGTGCTGTAAGTTGGTTCTAATATTTTTGCGTCTATAATCCAATCAGTCCAGTGTGATTTTTTGTTTTGTTTTATAACATTTTTTATCAGTTAAAGCTGTTTTATATACTTTGATTTTTTTTAATGTGTATCTGAACAGTTACATATATTTTACTTGCATTAATTTATGATTTTAACATTTCTTTTATTTGATCTGATGTATATTACATGCTTTTTTTGTTTTTTTTTACATTTATGGCTTGTGCAGTTAAAGACCCACATGGGATGTTTGTCACCTTATGTTCATCCCACATTCAACTGCATATAAGCACAACAAACACAGCAAAACAGAGCCACCAGCACTGCAGAGGTGAAGGGTTCAGGTTTTTCCTTTAATTCATCACCCGTCTGTAGTAAATCAGGCAAAGAAACTGACATTGTCACTCATAAAATATCTAGGTGTGCTGTAAAATCTTGAACCAGAAACAGAAACAGCTCCCCCTGAATTCCTTTCTATTTAAAGAAAATTGAATTTACCTTAACGTGAAAAGCTCTCCTATCTTCTTCATAACCTCGGCTGAGGACAACTTCACTCTTTTGCCAGACTTCAGTGTCTGGGAAAAAGAATAAATTAGGACATGAGCATTAAAGTTTTAGAATAATAACTCTGCACCATGTGCCACACCATTATAACCATTACACATACTCAATTATTCATAATTCTTGTTGTTTTCTGTTCAGTGTCCACTGTACCTCTGGAATCGACTGGATCGAGTCCACAAAGTTGTCTAATGCAACCTCCCAGATCGCCAACTTCACTGGAGCAGAAACCAAGAGGTTAGAAGCTAACCTCAAAACAATCTTTATCTTTCTTGATTTAAAGTTGCCATTCAGATTCTCACCAGACAAACATAAAGCATTTGAAAACGCAAATTTCTCCAGAACAGCTTCGTGCTGATCCATCTGGTCACTGAGCATAAAGTTTCCACGTTCAAGCTTCGTATTTCCCCTGAGGAAGAGAAGATTTAGAAAATGTACACAGCGTCCAGAAGTACAAATAAGCAAAATAAAGAGTCGACGTCATCGTACTCTCCGACGGTGTAGTTGATCTCCTCGTTTTCCCAGTGGACTAAAGCTACTTCGTACGGCTGAATCTCATGATGTTCCAATATTCTCAGAACCCTTTTCAGCTGCAAAGACAGAGAAAACGCTGGTAGACTGAAGAAGAATGCCACAATAGAGGAGTAAACTACAAATTCAATGAAAGAATATTAGAATATACAGTGAAGTTTACCGTTTTCTCCTCAACATTCCAGAAAACTACAGAGCCTTCCCTGAAATTTACAATGAGAAAGTCAGTTAACGAATTACGAAAACAATAAAACCAAGGCTGGTTATCATGATAATATACACACATATGTTTCCAGTCTTTCAATTTATGTTGCAAAACAAACTATCAAGTAGACAAACAAACACTCTGGAGGAATACAACACCTTTTAAATGTAGAAAAGCTCAGATTTACATCCAGAAATATTTGATTAAATAAGATTTATTGAGGAAGACCAAGTCATTTAAGCCAAATCACCATCAATGCTGACTTTAAGCAACATATTTCTGATATTACTCAGTTTTGACACTCAAATCTGTTGATAACAGACTGAGATTAGACCTCAAGATAAAGCCTAAAACAGAGTCTACCTGAAGAAGAATATTTGAGCGTCGTCGTCTGGTTTTGCAGCCATGTCTGTGCTGATCACCAGCACATTTGAGGCATCTGAAATCAAAACATGACTGTAATAAAAGCATGCATCAGTAAATTCCCTGTAAAGCTGTAATTTTTGTGCTGTTTGAACTGATACCTCTTGGTAAATCGATCTCCTGGAAGCCTTGATTTATCAAGTCGTGGCACAGTGTTGGCAAATGATACTGATCTGCTGTTGCAAAGGCAATGCATTGCATCATGTCCTATAAAAACAAACATGCCCAAGTTAATCATTGAACTGAAATCTGACATGTATTAAAGGATAAAAAATAAACTAGCGCTACAGGTTAATCACCTTGTCCACACTCTGTGAAGGCTGATTGGCTCGAGACGGTTGTTTTGTCCTTGGTCCCTTAGGAGCTCTTTTTCCAGGCACTGTTGCTGGCTTTAAGTTTGATTTTAACACCGTTTTTACAATGCTGGATGAATAAAAACGAGTCTGTCCTCTTATACAATCAGTCAGAATCCCAGGTTCAGTGAAAGAGCTGCTTAGACTTTTAAATCCACCTGAAGCAGGCAGTCTTTTGTGCTGTTGGTGAAGAGAGTTCGAATGGCAGGTCCTTGAAAAGATCCATGAAGCAGAGTGAGTCCTAGGTTTGGATTCATACTTGTGAGACTGAACAGACTGGGAGAGACTGGCTGAGGCTAAAAGGCAGACTGGTTTAGTCTCTGCAGGCCGTGGAACTCCCAGTCTGGAAAATAACGTCCGGAGAAGCATCTTCCACAGTCGTACAGGTGAACTGCAACACAGGAAAGTGGAGTTAGTGAACTTCAAAAGCTGAATAATGATATGTTGGATCCACCGAGCAGCCTTCATCTTTTGCTTGCTCCAGATTCCACTTAGTAATAAAACTTGTGAACTGCTTTAGCACTCTTGTCCCTTCAGCCTTTTTTTATGATCCAAAGGTATCAGCAGAGTCTCGGGTTCATTGCTGCTGTTACAATATGGTACAGACTGATTTAGTACAAAGTGATACATAAGTTGTTTCACTCCAAAAACACAACTGGACCTCATTTTCCCCATCAGTGCCTCTCAATGTGATAAATGTTGTTCTGCTGAAGGTCACCAGCTCATCTCTTTTGGTTTTGTGCAACTTTTGGACTGCATTCTTTTTTTTAACTATCCCAGACACTAAGCTCAACCACAACCTAGCAAAATGTGGCTGTTCTACACATACTTTTACACAAAATAGAGTTGAACAGATGCAGAACTTAGTTTGATTATAGGTTGGCTTGATCTTCACGTTGCCACTGACGGAAATAAGGAAGCCTCTGCTACAGATGGGCTTTTATAAGGAGCAAATACAGTGCATTTGTCAATTTATAAAATTGTATAACATTTACAAAACCTTAAATTAAAAAAGTTCCTCTGTGCAATATTTTGTCAATATTTAACTGGACTGATGCTGAGGTACATGTGGCTTTATTAGAGACAGCATTCATGCTAATCGCATCCCAGATATATACAGAACTGATAAAAAGTTTTTCTCCTGTTATTGCTTTTCAACATACGACTGTGTTTATATATTCCTTTCTAGCTGTAAATTTCTGTATATATTGTGTTATATTTAATTTTATTACTACTATTTTTTTTTCCTCCCTGTTCCTCTTTCTATATTTTCTTTATATTTTATTATTCTCTTACATATTCCTAGGGTGACAACAACAGCCGAAACCAAATTCCTTGTATGTTGTGTACGTGCTTGGCCGTAAAAGCTGATTTTGGTACTATTGGTGTATCTACAGCCATAAGTAGTGATTCACTAGGGAATGGACTTTCCAGATACTAGTGTCTTTACACAACAATCAGTTTACGTTTTTGTAAATTCTTGGCCAGAAAAAAACAAAACAAAAAGGAAATTAGATTGGCCATGATTCAAAGTAGAAAGGCAATAAAAGGAGAAAACTAAAGGGAGGAAAATCATGGTGTTATCTAATTTAACACTGCAAAAAATACAGAATCCAGCCTGGATCTAGACCTGGATATTAACAAAAAGTTAACAAAACCCTCAGTAATAATATTATTTCCACCTGTGATTACTGTCTGTTGATTTTCACTTCACATATTTAATTTTACACATCTTTAACACAAAGTACACACAAAAATAAAGACCAAAACAAGCAGGACTGACCTTGACTTCAGCAGCTGGCAAAATCCTCACTAGCAGCCTGGTTATTATCTATCCATAACAAACAAACTGTGACATAATACACACTAATAAAGTAGTTGTCTCACAAACGTGGTTCTAACTTCTGAGTAAAATCCAGTAGTAGTCTGTCAGTTATCTACAGATCTGTGTTTGCAGCAGATAAGGTTAGCCGTCGGTTAGCTTACCGGAAAAAGAAAAAACAGCGATATAGATCAGGTTAAAGTTGAAATGATTCAAGGTGTCAGAAAACAACAACAGAGTGAAGAGCTGTGATTAAATTTAACAGTGAATTTAACATGACTACATGACATTTTGCCTGACAGTGCGAGGAGGAGGCGTGTTCGATGTTTTTGCTAATAAAGTTTACTCATTTCCGGGTTCAGATGACCTCATCTTAAAGCAACAGTACAGCCCCGGGGTAACGACTTAAAGCTTGCTACCTTTTACCAGGCTGCGTTGGTTTTATTTTATTTGTTCCTTTTTATTTCCTTTAATTTCAATTTTAACTTTTATTTTATTGTACAAAAATCAAGTGCGAGCCTGATGTCAATTGCAATATTAAATATAACTAACATAAAGTATGCGGGGTGATAAAGGAAAATTTTTAAAAAATCAGACGATTAAAAATAAAAAAAATAATTACACAACGTTTTAATTTAAACACGTCATATTATCTTCAATCTGTCATGATCCGAATGGTAGACGGATAGATCCAAGGCATCTTTTTTTTTTTTTTTTTTTAAATGAACCAAAACAAAACTTAGTTCTGGGGCGACTCATTAAACATTTGGGGCTATAACTTTACACATCCAAGCCTAACAACTCCACTGAATATAGTTATGTATAGGTCATATCTTGCTCATGATAAATGCTATGAACTATAAGTAGCATACATTTTCTTGCTGGTAAAGGTTCAGGTTG